>NC_091992.1:2546436-2587662 GCF_044704955.1 Pristiophorus japonicus | reverse complement strand
CCTCCCCTCCCTTCTCGCCCTCCCCTCCCCTCCCTTCTCGCCCTCCCCTCCCCTCCCTTCTCGCCCTCCCCTCCCCTCCCTTCTCGCCCTCCCCTCCCCTCCCTTCTCGCCCTCCCCTCCCCTCCCCTCCCTTCTCGCCCTCCCCTCCCCTCCCTTCTCGCCCTCCCCTCCCCTCCCTTCTCGCCCTCCCCTCCCCTCCCTTCTCGCCCTCCCCTCCCCTCCCTTCTCGCCCTCCCCTCCCCTCCCTTCTCGCCCTCCCCTCCCCTCCCCTCTCGCCCTCCCCTCCCCTCCCTTCTCGCCCTCCCCTCCCCTCCCTTCTCGCCCTCCCCTCCCCTCCCTTCTCGCCCTCCCCTCCCCTCCCTTCTCGCCCTCCCCTCCCCTCCCTTCTCGCCCTCCCCTCCCTTCTCGCCCTCCCCTCCCTTCTCGCCCTCCCCTCCCCTCTCGCCCTCCCCTCTCGCCCTCCCCTCTCGCCCTCCCCTCCCTCCCTCCCCTCTCGCCCTCCCCTCCCTCCCTCCCCTCTCGCCCTTTCCCCTGCCCCTCCTCCCCCCACCCCCCTCCCTCCCCCTCTCCCCCCCACCCCCCTCCCTCTCCCTCTCCCTCCCACCCCCCTCCCTCCCCCTCTCCCCCACCCCCCTCCCTCCCCCTCTCCCCCACCCCCCTCCCTCCCCCTCTCCCCCACCCCCCTCCCTCCCCCTCTCCCCCACCCCCCTCCCTCCCCCTCTCCCCTCCCCCACCCCACCCTCCCCCTCTCCGCCCCCTCTCCTCCCCCTCTCGTCCCCCCTCCTCCTCTCTCCTCCCCCTTCTCGTCCCTTCTCTCGCCCTCCCCTTCCCCTCTTGCTCTCCCCTCCCTTCTCGCCCTCCCCCCCCCTCCCTTCTCGCCCTCCTCCCTTCTCGCCCTCCCCTCCCTTCTCGCCCTCCCCTCCCTTCTCGCCCTCCCCTCCCTTCTCGCCCTCCCCTCCCTTCTCGCCCTCCCCTCCCTTCTCGCCCTCCCCTCCCTTCTCGCCCTCCCCTCCCCTCTCGTCCTCCCCTCCCCTCTCGCCCTCCCCTCCCCTCTCGCCCTCCCCTCCCCTCTCGCCCTCCCCTCCCCTCTCGCCCTCCCCTCCCCTCTCCCCCTCCCCTCCCCTCTCCCCCTCCCCTCCCCTCTCCCCCTCCCCTCCCCTTTCGCCCTCTTCTCCCCTCCTCACCTCCCCTCCCTTCTCGCCCTCCCCTCCCCTCCCTTCTCGCCCTCCCCTCCCCTCCCTTCTCGCCCTCCCCTCCCCTCCCTTCTCGCCCTCCCCTCTCCTCCATTCTCGCCCTCCCCTCCCCTCTCGTCCTCCCCTCTCGTCCTCCCCTCTCGTCCTCCCCTCTCGTCCTCCCCTCTCGCCCTCCCCTCTCGCGCTCCCCTCTCGCGCTCCCCTCTCGCGCTCCCCTCTCGCGCTCCCCTCTCGCGCTCCCCTCTCGCGCTCCCCTCTCGCCCTCCCCTCTCGCCCTCCCCTCTCGCCCTCCCCTCTCGCCCTCCCCTCTCGCCCTCCCCTCTCGCCCTCTTCTCCCCTCTCGCCCTCTTCTCCCCTCTCGCCCTCTTCTCCCCTCTCGCCCTCTTCTTCCCTCTCGCCCTCTTCTCCCCTCTCGCCCTCTTCTCCCCTCTCGCCCTCTTCTCCCCTCCCCTCCCCTCTCGCCCTCTTCTCCCCTCCCCTCTCGCCCTCTTCTCCCCTCCCCTCTCGCCCTCTTCTCCCCTCCCCTCTCGCCCTCTTCTCCCCTCCCGTCTCGCCCTCCCCTCCCCACCCCTCCCTTCTCGCCCTCCCTTGTCGCCCTCCCCTCCCTTGTCGCCCTCCCCTCCCTTGTCGCCCTCCCCTCCCTTGTCGCCCTCCCCTCCCTTGTCGCCCTCCCCTCCCTTGTCGCCCTCCCCTCCCTTGTCGCCCTCCCCTCCCTTGTCGCCCTCCCCTCCCTTGTCGCCCTCCCCTCCCTTGTCGCCCTCCCCTCCCTTGTCACCCTCCCCTCCCTTCTCGCCCTCCCCTCCCTTCTCGCCCTCTCCTCCCCTCTCGCTCTCCCCTCTCGCTCTCCCTTCTTGCCCTCTTCTCCCCTCCCCTCTCGCCCTCTTCTCCCCTCCCCTCTCGCCCTCTTCTCCGCTCCCCTCTCGCCCTCTTCTCCGCTCCTCTCTCGCCCTCTTCTCCCCTCCCCTCTCGCCCTCTTCTCCCCTCCCCTCTCGCCCTCTTCTCCCCTCCCCTCTCGCCCTCTTCTCCCCTCCCCTCTCGCCCTCTTCTCCCCTCCCCTCTCGCCCTCTTCTCCCCTCCCCTCTCGCCCTCTTCTCCCCTCCCCTCTCGCCCTCTTCTCCCCTCCCCTCTCGCCCTCTTCTCCCCTCCCCTCTCGCCCTCTTCTCCCCTCCCCTCTCGCCCTCTTCTCCCCTCCCCTCTCGCCCTCTTCTCTCCTCCCCTCTCGCCCTCTTCTCCCCTCCCCTCTCGCCCTCTTCTCCCCTCCCCTCTCGCCCTCTTCCCCCCTCCCCTCTCGCCCTCTTCTCGCCCTCCCCTCTCGCCCTCTTCTCGCCCTCTTCTCACCCTCCCCTCTCGCCCTCCCCTCTCGCCCTCCCCTCTCGCCCTCCCCTCTCGCCCTCCCCTCTCGCCCTCCCCTCTCGCCCTCCCCTCTCGCCCTCCCCTCTCGCCCTCCCCTCTCGCCCTCCCCTCTCGCCCTCCCCTCTCGCCCTCCCCTCTCGCCCTCCCCTCTCGCCCTCCCCTCTCGCCCTCCCCTCTCGCCCTCCCCTCTCGCCCTCTTCTCCCCTCCCCTCTCGCCCTCTTCTCCCCTCCCCTCTCGCCCTCTTCTCCCCTCCCCTCTCGCTCTCCCCTCCCCTCCCCTCCCTTCTCGCCCTCCCCTCCCCTCCCTTCTCGCCCTCCCCTCCCCTCCCTTCTCGCCCTCCCCTCCCTTCTCGCCCTCCCCTCCCCTCCCCTCCCCTCCCTTCTCGCCCTCCCCTCCCCTCCCCTCCCCTCCCTTCTCGCCCTCCCCTCCCCTCCCCTCCCCTCCCTTCTCGCCCTCCCCTCCCCTCCCCTCCCTTCTCGCCCTCCCCTCCCCTCCCCTCCCTTCTCGCCCTCCCCTCCCCTCCCTTCTCGCCCTCCCCTCCCCTCCCTTCTCGCCCTCCCCTCCCCTCCCTTCTCGCCCTCCCCTCCCCTCCCTTCTCGCCCTCCCCTCCCCTCCCTTCTCGCCCTCCCCTCCCCTCCCTTCTCGCCCTCCCCTCCCCTCCCTTCTCGCCCTCCCCTCCCCTCCCTTCTCGCCCTCCCCTCCCCTCCCTTCTCGCCCTCCCCTCCCCTCCCTTCTCGCCCTCCCCTCCCCCCTTCCGCTCCCCTCCCTCCCTTCTCGCCCTCCCCTCCCCTCTCGCCCTCCCCTCCCCTCTCGCCCTCCCCTCCCTCCCTCCCCTCTCGCCCTCCCCTCCCTCCCTCCCCTCTCGCCCTCCCCTCCCTCCCTCCCCTCTCGCCCTTTCCCCTGCCCCTCCTCCCCCCACCCCCCTCCCTCCCCCTCTCCCCCCCACCCCCCTCCCTCTCCCTCTCCCTCCCACCCCCCTCCCTCCCCCTCTCCCCCACCCCCCTCCCTCCCCCTCTCCCCCACCCCCCTCTCTCCCCCACCCCCCTCCCTCCCCCTCTCCCCCACCCCCCTCCCTCCCCCTCTCCCCTCCCCCACCCCACCCTCCCCCTCTCCGCCCCCTCTCCTCCCCCTCTCCACCCCCTCTCCTCCCCCTCTCCTCCCCCCTCTCGTCCCCCCTCCTCCTCTCTCCTCCCCCTTCTCGTCCCTTCTCTCGCCCTCCCCTTCCCCTCTTGCTCTCCCCTCCCTTCTCGCCCTCCCCCCCCTCCCTTCTCGCCCTCCCCCCTCCCCTCCCTTCTCGCCCTCCCCTCCCTTCTCGCCCTCCCCTCCCTTCTCGCCCTCCCCTCCCTTCTCGCCCTCCCCTCCCTTCTCGCCCTCCCCTCCCTTCTCGCCCTCCCCTCCCTTCTCGCCCTCCCCTCCCCTCTCGCCCTCCCCTCCCCTCTCGCCCTCCCCTCTCGCCCTTTCCCCTGCCCCTCCTCCCCTCCCTCCGGCCCTCCCCTCTCCCCCCCCCCACCCCCTCCCTCCCCTCTCCCCCCCCCACCCCCTCCCTCCCCTCTCCCCCCCCCACCCCCTCCCTCCCCCTCTCCCCTCCCCCACCCCCCCCTCTCCCCTCCCCCATCCCCCTCCCACTCTCTCCCCCTCCCACCCCACCCTCCCCCTCTCCGCCCCCTCCACCTCTCTCCTCCCCCTTCTCGTCCCTTCTCTCGCCCTCCCCTTCCCCTCTTGCTCTCCCTTCCCCCTCCCCTCCCTTCTCGCCCTCCCCTCCACTCCCTTCTCGCCCTCCCCTCCACTCCCTTCTCGCCCTCCCCTCCACTCCCTTCTCGCCCTCCCCTCCACTCCCTTCTTGCCCTCCCCTCCCCTCCCTTCTCGCCCTCCCCTCCCCTCCCCTCTCGCCCTCTTCTCCCCTACCCTCTCGCCCTCTTCTCCCCTCCCCTCTCGCCCTCTCCTCCCCTCCCTTCTCGCCTCCCCTCTCGCATCCCCTCTCGCCCTCTTCTCCCCTCCCCTTTCGCCCTCTTCTCCCCTCCCCTCTCGCCCTCCCCTCTCGCCCTCCCCTCTCGCCCTCCCCTCTCGCCCTCCCCTCTCGCCCTCCCCTCTCGCCCTCCCCTCTCGCCCTCCCCTCTCGCCCTCCCCTCTCGCCCTCCCCTCTCGCCCTCCCCTCTCGCCCTCCCCTCTCGCCCTCCCCTCTCGCCCTCCCCTCTCGCCCTCCCCTCTCGCCCTCCCCTCTCGCCCTCCCCTCTCGCCCTCCCCTCTCGCCCTCCCCTCTCGCCCTCCCCTCTCGCCCTCCCCTCTCGCCCTCCCCTCTCCTCTCGCCCTCCCCTCTCCTCTCGCCCTCCCCTCTCGCCCTCCCCTCTCGCCCTCCCCTCCCGCCCTCCCCTCCCGCCCTCTTCTCCCCTCCCCTCTCGCCCTCCCCTCTCGCCCTCCCCTCTCGCCCTCCCCTCTCGCCCTCCCCTCTCGCCCTCCCCTCTCGCCCTCCCCTCTCGCCCTCCCCTCTCGCCCTCCCCTCTCGCCCTCCCCTCTCGCCCTCCCCTCTCGCCCTCCCCTCTCGCCCTCCCCTCTCGCCCTCCCCTCTCGCCCTCCCCTCTCGCCCTCCCCTCTCGCCCTCCCCTCTCGCCCTCCCCTCTCGCCCTCCCCTCTCGCCCTCCCCTCTCGCCCTCCCCTCTCGCCCTCCCCTCTCGCCCTCCCCTCTCGCCCTCCCCTCTCGCCCTCCCTCTTCCCCGCATCCCCGATCCGCTCCCCGCTTCCCCCCCACTCCGCTCCCCTTCTTTACTAGTCATCGCTAGCTGCGGTGAGAAGGTGGTGGTGGACCTTCTGCGTGAACCCCTGCCGTCCTTGTGGCAATGGTGTTGGGGAGGGAGTGCCAGGATTTTGATGCCGTGATGAAGAAGGAACGGCGATATATGTCCAAGTCAGGATGGTGTGTGACTTCGAGGGGAATTTGGCTGCCCTTGTCTTTGTCGAGGTCATGGGCCTAGGACATGGTGATGAAGTTGCTGCAGCGCATCCTGTCGATGGTACACCCTGCAGCCACGGTGCGCCGGTGGTGGAGGGAGTGAATGGTGAGGGTGGTGGAGGGAGTGAATGGTGAATGTGGAGGAGGGAGTGAATGGTGAGGGTGGTGGAGAGAGTGAATGGTGAGGGTGGTGGAGGGAGTGAATGGTGAAGGTGGTGGAGGGAGTGAATGGTGAGGGTGGTGGAGGGAGTGAATGGTGAGGGTGGTGGAGGGAGTGAATGGTGAGGGTGGTGGAGGGAGTGAATGGTGAGGGTGGTGGAGAGAGTGAATGGTGAGGGTGGTGGAGGGAGTGAATGGTGAGGGTGGTGGAGGGAGTGAATGGTGAGGGTGGTGGAGGGAGTGAATGGTGAGGGTGGTGGAGGGAGTGAATGGTGAGGGTGGTGGAGGGAGTGAATGGTGAGGGTGGTGGAGGGAGTGAATGGTGAGGGTGGTGGAGGGAGTGAGTGGTGGAGGGAGTGAATGGTGAGGGTGGTGGAGGGAGTGAATGGTGAGGGTGGTGGAGGGAGTGAATGGTGAGGGTGGTGGAGGGAGTGAATGGTGAGGGTGGTGGAGGGAGTGAATGGTGAGGGTGGTGGAGGGAGTGAATGGTGAGAGTGGTGGAGGGAGTGAATGGTGAGGGTGGTGGAGGGAGTGCGTATTGAGCCCAGTGACTGAGCGCTGTCACCAGTTAAGCAGCCTCGTGGTTCTTTGTTTATTTTTGTGCATTCAGCTGTCTCGTTTGACACATATTTGAAAAAGAAAAGTTACCGAAGGTGGTGATGGAGGTGGGAAGATGCTGGTCGGGGAGGGGGAGATTTGGGGTAAATTTGGTATTGTGGATCAGCTGCGTGTAAGAGAAACCGCCTGATTTGAATTCCCATTGATGTCGATCATGGGCGGCCAATCTACAGCGCCAGATTTACACCTGCTGGCAGGTTGGTGAACTTTCCCCAAGCCTTTAAAATCAGTTCAATTTTGTTGGGTTCCTCTTGGCCTATGGGGAGCCCAGGTGTTGCAGGGCAATTTGGAAAAAAGATTCTAGCTACAAAAAAATTCTGCTAATTCTTATTTCAAAAGCTTTAATCCTTTCTGAATTGCTGCTAGCAAAATAGTGGCAATAATGCTGTTGATGCTTGTGTTAGGCTGTGGTACATCACTTTGCTTAGGCCCCAAAGCTTTGACTGAAGCCAGCTGTCTTGTGTGGCTGGGAGCTGCGAGCAATGTGCAGCGAGCTGCAGCATAGACATCATGCAGTGACAGCTTCTGGCAGTCCTCGACCCACAAAGGGGCCCAGCCAGTTCCGCTAACAGGGACATATAAATCTAATTAGCTGCTGAGCGGTGATAGCATCAAATGAAAAGGCATATATACAGTAGTGGCAACAGTTCAGCAGCCCGAACCTCTCAAACAGGAAAATGGGCACCTTGCCAAAATCAATAGCGAGGTAGTTTGTGTTTCTCTGCAGATGCCTTTAGATGTGAATGAAGCTGTTAAAGGCTTTCCTTCCATTCACATGGAGGATAGGTTTAGCGTTCATGTATGTCACTGTCTATATAGTAAACCTCTCTATCTGCACCCATTCAGGCTAAGCATCGGAGCAACAGTACAGATACCTTCACATTCCAGTTCACCCTTTCAGCTTGCGCGAACATGTATCTGTCTGTGTGTGCACACATGCTCCTTCTGAGCCTGTAGCTGACTGTGCAATGTTTTTAAATAAAAATGGAAAACATAGGACCTCAGTCAGCATCCGTGAAAAGTAACGGCAGCTTAATGTTCCAGTGGGGCACACACCTGAACCAGTAACCTCTCTCTTGTCTATCGATGCTGACTGAGCATCCATGGCACTATTGGAAGAAGAGCAGGGGAGTTCTCCCCGGTGTCCTGGGGCCAATATTTATCCCTCAACCAACATCACTAAAACAGATTATCTGGTCATTACCACATTGCTGTTCGTGGGAGCTTGCTGTGTGCAAATTGGCTGCTGCGTTTCCTACATTACAACAGTGACTACACTCCAAAAAGTACTTCATTGGCTGTAAAGCACTTCGGGACATCCGGTGGTCGTGAAAGGCGCTATATAAATGCAAGTCTTTGAGCTGCTGTATTTTCCCAATGTTTCCATTGATGTGTGCAGTTTTCTTGTTTTCTCTGCTCTTTCACGTGGTCAAGGCTGCAGGAGAACTGCACTGAAGTAGAGTTCTGTGACCCCCCCACCCCGAGCTCTTCCATCTCACTACACCTGGGAGTTGCTGTTGGAGATTCAGCATGTGTCAGCTTGGCTCAGCTGGTAACATGCTCACCTTGGAGTCAGAAAGCTGGAGTTTCAAGCTCCACTCTAGAACTTGAGGGGTCGAAATTCGGTTGCTAACGCCTGCTGATACCGCCGGTGTTGGGTGTTAACTGGGAGTTAGTCGGGTGGGAGCGGCGCTGGGTGCTGTTCACGCCTGACGCGAGATTCGGTGGTCATTTTTTAGGGCGTTAAAACATTGCATCCGCCAGCTAACACCATGGAAATCGTGATGTCAGTACGCGTGCAACGCCCCCTTGGCATCTCTATCGCCATATTTAGTTTGCACAGCTGCCGTACCGGCAGGGGGCTGCACAGCCTGAAAACAGTGGTGGTTAAACAGCGGAACTCGGGCGGAATCGGCCAGAGAGCAAGGTAAGATCTTTTCTTTATTTATTTCTTCATTTTTTCATTAGTTCTAACAGTGGAGAAGTTTGTGTGTGTGGGTCGGGGAAGTTTGTGTGTGGGTCGGGGTAGTTTGTGTGTGTGGGTCGGGGTAGTTTGTGTGTGTGGGTCGGGGTAGTTTGTGTGTGTGGGTCGGGGTAGTTTGTGTGTGTGGGTCGGGGTAGTTTGTGTGTGTGGGTCGGGGAAGTTTGTGTGTGTGGGTCGGGGTAGTTTGTGTGTGTGGGTCGGGGTAGTTTGTGTGTGTGGGTCGGGGTAGTTTGTGTGTGTGGGTCGGGGAAGTTTGTGTGTGTGGGTCGGGGAAGTTTTTGTGTGTGGGTCGGGGAAGTTTGTGTGTGGGTCGGGGTAGTTTGTGTGTGTGGGTCGGGGTAGTTTGTGTGTGTGGGTCGGGGAAGTTTGTGTGTGTGGGTCGGGGAAGTTTGTGTGTGTGGGTCAGATATGTTTGTGTGTGTGGGTCGGGGAAGTTTGTGTGTGTGGGTCAGATATGTTTGTGTGTGTGGGTCGGGGTAGTTTGTGTGTGTGGGTCGGGGAAGTTTGTGTGTGGGTCAGATATGTTTTTGTGTGTGGGTCAGTATGTTTGTGTGTGTGGGTCGGGGAAGTTTGTGTGGGGATCAGGGAAGGTTTCGGGTTTTTTCTTTCTTCCCTTTACTTCCTGTTTTCCAGCCAGCATGGCAGCAGCCTCCCGATGCGGAATTGAGTTGGCCTCCTCAGCTCCTGCCTGAGGATGAGTGAGCATCGGCGCCTTTTAGCATTGCTCGCTCATCTTTAGCTGTAAAAGCTGAACGTGGCTGTCGGAGCCCGCACCTAACGCCTGGCGGTAAAATCAGCATCACGCGGTGACACCGCCTCAAAAATTCCGATCCCATAGCTTTTAGCACTGAGAGAGTGCTGCATTGTCGGAGTATGACGTTCGACTCCGGGCTCAGATTGATCCTGTGCCACTCCTGGCCAACAATCCTCCCTAAACCACAAACCAATGAACTGGTCACTCGCCCTGTGGCTGTTGGTGGCATTTTGTTAGTGCACACTGCACTCCAAAAATGAAGTGCTTTGAACCATTTCAGCAATGTGAGAAGGCATTGCATAAATACAAGAGTTTTTTTCCTTCTATCGGATAGGAAGGGGCCCACTTTTTCTGCGCCTTCAGCGGCTGCCTCTGGGACCCATGAGATGTTTGAGACTCTGACCCTGCATCCCTCACAGCGCACTGTGGGTTGAGGGAACACTGAGATGAGACCCTGCCAATGATGGCACATTGTCAGTACAAAATTGCCTGAAGAGCAGTACGTGAAAAGAAGCTGTATTAATAAACTCTTGCCTTTTAATGTTTAATATTAGTTAAATAATAGAAACTGCTGAAAGCCACTTGGAGCAAAGCTGGGGACTGGTCGCACTCTAATGATTGATATGTACTGAGGTGTTAAAATGGCCCATCTCGATGAACAAGAACAGATTAGCATTTGCAGAGGTGGAAGCCATTAATCTCCCCTTTAAAGTAGGGGTCTGGGCTGAGAAGCTGTAGATTTAACACCGTCCTGTGCACAGTGATGTCAGTGGTCATTGTTCAGCTAGTCTGTATTTAACAAACGGATCCATCATAGACCCAATCCAAGTCCAAACCGGGGTCAAGCAGGGCTGCATCATCACACCAACGCTCTTAATCTTCCTCGCTGCAATGCTCCACCTCACACTCAACAAGCTCCCTGCTGGAGTGGAACTAAACTACAGAACCAATGGGAAGCTGATCAACCTTCGCCACCTCCAGGCCAGGTCCAAGACCGTCCCAACCTCTGTCGTCGAACTACAGTACACAGACGGCGCTTGCGTCTGTCTGTGCAAATTCAGAGACTGAACTCCAAAACATCGTCAACATCTTCACTGAGGCACGGGCCTTACACTAAACATCCGTAAGACAAAGGTCCTCCACCAACCTGACCCCGCCGCACAGCACTGCCCCCCGGTCATCAAAATCCACGGCGCGGCCCTGGACAACGTGGACCACTTTCCATATCTCGGGAGCCTATTATCAGCGAGGGCAGGCATCAACGACAAGGTTCAACACCGCCTCCAGCGCAGCCTTCGGCCGCCTGAGGAAAAGAATGTTTGAAGACCAGGCCCTCAAATCTGCCACCAAGCTCATGGTCTACAGGGCAGTAATGATACCTGCCCTCCTGTATGGCTCAGAGATGTGGACCATATACAGTAGACATCTCAAGTCGCTGGAGAAATACCACCAATGATGTCTCCGCAAGATCCTGCAAATCCCCTGGGAGGACAGACGCACCAACATGTTCCCAATGTTGGGGAAGTCCAGAACCAGAGGTCACAGTCTAAGGATAAGGGGTAAGCCATTTAGGACCGATATGCGGAGGAACTTCTTCACCCAGAGAGTGGTGAACCTGTGGAATTCTCTACCACAGAAAGTTGTTGAGGCCAATTCACTAAATATATTCAAAAAGGAGTTAGATGAGGTCCTTACTACTAGGGGGATCAAGGGGTATGGCGAGAAAGCAGGAATGGGGTACTGAAGTTGAATGTTCAGCCATGAACTCATTGAATGGCGGTGCAGGCTAGAAGGGCCGAATGGCCTACTCCTGCACCTATTTTCTATGATTCTATGAACATTAGTGTCCTCGATCAGGCCAACATCCGCAGCATCGAAGCACTGACCACACTCGACCAGCTCCATTGGGCAGGGCCACATTGTCCACATGCCTGACACAAGACTCCCAAAGCAAGCGCTCTACTCAGAACTCCTATATGGCAAGCGAGCCCCAGATGGGCAGAAGAAACATTTCAAGGACATCCTCAAAGCCTCCCTGATAAAATACAACATCCCCACCGACACCTGGGAGTCCCTGGCCAAAGACCGCCCTAAGTGGAGAAAGTGCATCCGGGAGGGCGCTGAGCACCTCGAGTCTCGTCGCCGAGAGCGTGCAGAAACCAAGCGTAGACAGCGGAAGGAGCGTGCGGCAAACCAGTCCCACCCACCCCTTCCCTCAACCACTGTCTGTCCCACCTGTGACAGAGACTGTAATTCCCGTATTGGACTGTACAGTCACCTAAGAACTCACTTTTAGAGTGGAAGCAAGTCTTCCTCGACTTCGAGGAACTGCCAATGATGATGATGATGATGATTTAACAAACCAGCAAGGCTGGGTCTGTAATAACAACAAAGATGCTGCAGATGAACAGCAGGTAGGCCTTTCAGCCTCTGAAACGAGACAAGACAGGTTAATGTTTGTAGGGTAAAGTCTTTCTCAGAAATGGTAATTGATGAGCAAGCCCTGTTATTTTAACAAAATTAGGAGGTGGGGAGAGCCATAAATTAATTAGGCGCCCTGACTCCTACCATGGAGAGACACGTCTAGTAATCTGTGAACAAGTGTTTTTAACACTAACCCTTCTCCTTTTGTCTTTCTAATACATTTTCACGGCTGGCCAATATTTATCCCTCAATCAACATCACTAAAACAGATTATCTGGTCATTATAAGTTCCTGTTTTTGGGAGCTTGCTGTGTGCAGGTTAGCTGCTGCATTTCCCACATTATAACAGCGCCTAGACTTCAAAAGTACTTCATTGGTCATCAAGCGCTTTGGGACATCCTGAGGTCGTGAAAAGTGAAAATGCAAGTCATGTTTTCTTTTTCTTTAATTTGTCTTGCTAATCTCTTTCCGGTTCTAGTGCAGGCTCTACCCCTGGAACGTTACCCGCCTTTCCCCTTTACAGATGCTGAAAGCCCTGCTGTGTATTTGCTGCGCTGATTATGCAGACTGAGCACTGAAAGATCTTTTGCTGTATATTAAAAGTTGTTTTGAAGTAGAAGTAGTTCTGTAATCTGCTGGGTCTGTACTGCAGGATCATGCCAAATGGCCTTGTTCATCTGTATCTATCTTGAACCCATTTACATGGTGGGGCAGATTCCCAAGCAACAGCTGGTCGTGATTCACCACTTTGTTTTGTTCTACTTGACCTTCGATAGCTGGAGAAGGTCGATGCAGGGTCAGCAATCAGAAAGCTGTAATTATCTGCCTGTACACACAGGCTGGAGAGCTCCTCTCTGCTCACCTACAGCCAGGTAAATGGCACTGCTTCTCCTCGAGAGTCACCTGCACAAGCAATGAAGGGAAGTTCATGCACAGCATGCTATTCAATTCAACTGTAAGCGTAGGACAGGAGGACACGGGTTCGAAGTAGTAAACGGTAACTTAGGACTGATGTCAGGAAGGACATCACGCATCGAGTGATCCAACATTGGAACAGATTTGCAGATAGAGGAGTGGAGGCAAAACAAACCTGATATGAATGAGGAAATAAGTAGATGCTGCAATGAGACTGGAGTCTTTCCGGATGGATGGATTAAGATGGGCCAGGGTCTTTATCCATAATTACCCTGTGTCAACTGGGGACATAAGAGCGTTCCCACCACGGCAGCTGGGGAATTTAAACTCAGTTAATTAAATAAATCTGGAATAAAAAGCCAGTATCAGTAATGGTGACCATGAAAATACCGGATTGTCGTAAAAGCCCATCTGATTCACTAATGTCCTTTAGGGAAGGAAATCTGCTGTCCTTACCTGGTCTCCTATATGTGACTCCAGACCCACAGCAATGTGATTGACAATGAACTGCCCTCTGAAATGCCCAGCGAGACACTCGGTTATAACAAACCGCTACAGAGACAATAATAAGATTAAAACCGGACGGACCACCCGGCATGGACCTCGGGCACCAGCTTCGGACACAACAATGGCACACTCAGCCCAGGCGACCCTGCAAAGACCTTCTCACCAACATCTGGGGACTTGTGCCAAAATTGGAGAGCTGTCTCACAGACTAGTCAAGTAACAGCCTTACATAGTCATACTCTCAGAATCATATCTTTCAGCCAATGTCCCTGACTCCTCCATCACCATCCCTGGGTACATCCTGACCCACCGGCAGGATAGACCCACCTAAGATGGCGTCACAGTGGTATACACTCAGGAGGGAGTGGCCCTGGGAGTCCTCAACATTGACTCTGGACACCACGAAGTCTCATGGGTTCAGATCAAGCATGGGCAAGGAAGCCTCCTGCTGATTACCACCTACCGCCCTCCCTCAGCTGATGAATCAGTACTCCCCCATGTTGAACACCACTTGGAAGAAGCACTGAGAGTAGCAAGGGCACAGAATGTACTCACCAATCTACCTGTCCCTCATCCAACATCACTAAAACACATTGGGGGGAACATTCAAGTCGTGTGCGCATTCGGGGCGCAAGTAACTTTCCGCTACTGACTCCCGCAAAATTCCACGGTTGTTTGGCGACGGCGGTAACCGGTAGCTCCCTGGGTTGCTGCACCGGCGATGGCTACGTCATCACCGTATGCAATGATTGGTTTCTCCCCAGAGTGAAGGTGCCGTGGGCGATGCCCGTTACAGATTCGAAGGGCGCGTACCGGGCTATAAGCCGCTTGCGGGGAAAACATTAATATAGCGGTGCGCACAGTAGAAAAACAATTGCCGACTTACCAGCCACAGCCGCCTTGTTTGTACATGGCAGGGTCCGTGCCGTGATCTTGCAACCCGGCACTCCGCTTGTGCCAGGCAGTTGCAATGGCACCCCGCTCCCAGGTGGTCCAGGATGGCACCGTCTCTTGCCCGCCCGCAGAGTCGACAGCTTGGCCCTCCCCCTGTCTACCCGCCAGCGTTACTCCTCCCACCGCGGAGCATGCCTTTGCTTCCCGGTCCCACCCCCGAGAGATATTTTGCGCTGCAGTTCCTCTTGGGGGCGGTAAGCCCAATATGGCTCGTGGGGTGGGACTAACCGGCACAGGAAATCTCGCCTCGCGGCTATTAGGGGGCGGCACCGAATTTTGCCCCAATTATCTGTCATTAGCACACTGCTGTTTGTGGGACCTGCTTCTTGCAAAGTGGTTGCCACGCTTGCTATATTACAACACTTCAAAAGTACTTCATTTTACTCCTGCAGGGAAAGTCTCTCTGTGTCTGTATTTGAAAGGCTGCATTATTTTCACAGAATCAAAAGTTATTTGTATAGATCCAAATGTGGTCTTGTAACAATGCACAATAAGGTAATGTAATTTGTCTATTTTACAATTGAAGCGACTAACGAGGAAGGGTCGGACTGGGACCTCAATTCGCAGATTCAACAATAACTTTCAAAAGAGAATTGGATAAATACTTGAAAAAGGAAACATTTGCAGGGCTATAGGGACAGAGCGGGGTACTGGGACTGATTGAATAGCTGATTCGAAGAGCCAGCGCTGGCACAATGGGCTGAATGGCCTCCTCCTGTATTCTGTGACTCCACTGGCTCTGACAATGTGATTATTTCAGTCAGGGTCAGTTCTTGAAGCAGCCTGGAGGTCACTGCATTTATCTGTTTGTCTTTTCACTTGGGTCTCTGAATATTCATAATTTTGTGATCAAAAGCAATCCTAAATAATTGATACTGTGCACAGTTGGTGAGAAACATTGAACCTTTAAAGGAGATGGTACATGTAGGTGTTTCAGTCTAAACTATTCCAATCATCTCCATTACTTCTTTAAATAAGAACCTTCCTTGTATGGGGTATTTGAATTGTTAGTTTATTTCCTTCTCCCATGGAGCCCCCCTATTTGGGGTTTCCGCATTCAGCAGGGACCTGCTTAGCTGACATCTGACAGCTACATGGCCCACTGTGAAGTGACACCCGAGCGGAAAAGGCCATTAGGCCCCAATAGCTCATCCCTTTCTGATTGATCTTCACCTGCCTTCCCCCCCATATCTCTCGTCTTAACCCATCGCTCTCCAGAAACAGCGGCTTTTGTCTACATTCAAGCCCACATTTGTACAATGTGCCCTTTTTCAGAATTCTGATTTTTTTTCTCACATTAACTCGTTGAATCATGTGCTGGTTAAAGCCTTCGTAAACTTGAGTTCATCCAAGTCTCTGCTGCCCTTGTCATCATCATCATCACAGGCAGTCCCTCGAATCGAGGATGACTTGCTTCCACGCCGAAAAGGGATGAGTTCACAGGTGTTTCAATGAAGGACCTAATATTGAACTACATGTTGAAGGGGTGGGGGAAGATGCTGTGTGTGGCACCTTGTACCATGTACCCCTGTGCTCGCTGACCGACATTGGCTCCCGCTTAAGCAACGCCTGGATTTTAAAATTCTCCTCCTTGTTTACAAATCCCTCCATGGCCCTCGCCCCTCCCTATCTCTGTAATCCCCTCCAGCCCCACAACCCCCCGAGTTCTCTGAGCTCCTCCAATTCTGGCCTCTTGCGCTTCCCTGATTATAATCGCTTCACCTTTGCCGGCCGTGCCTTCAGCTATCTGGACCCTAAGCCCTGCAATTCCCTCCCTAAACCTCTCCGCCTCTCTACCTCTTGTTTTCTCCTTAAAGACGCTCCTTAAACCGTACCTCTTTGACTAAGCTTTTGGTCAGCTGTGCTAATATCTCCTTATGTGGGTGTCAGATTGTTTGATAACGCTCCTTTAAAGCACCTGGGCACGTTTTCCTACTTTGAAGGCACTGTATAAATACAAATTGTAATGGTTTATAGCACATCCTCTTGCATTAATTTTCACCGGTTTCGGTAGGTTGATTACGCAAGTGCACAGATTCACGTTTCATCAGCCCACTGTCCCATGTGCACAAAATATGTCTCAGTCAGAATCGCTGACTGCAGATGTGACGAGATAACCTGAGATAGATCCCTTGTGAAATGGTTGCTGACACAGCGACAGTCTGATATAGATAGGGGTCACCAACCCACCGGATTATCGTGGAGTCTCCAGGAATGAAAGATGAGTCCCCAGGAAACTGCCGGGAGAAACATCACAGGGGCATTAAAAAATGTCGTTCCTTTTCTTTCAACACTTTCAGCTATTAGTTCTAAAAATATTGGAAATGAGGTAAAGGCTGTTTAACTGACAGTCAAGAATCATCCAGCCGTAGAATCGTGGAATAGTTACAACACAGAGGGAAGCCATTTGGCCCGTCGAGCCCGTGCCGGCTCTCTGCAAGAGCACCTCAGCCACTCCCACTCCCCCGCCCTTTCCCCGGAGCCCTGACACTTTTTTCTTTCAGATACTTATCCAACTCCCTCTTGAAAGCCGTAATTGAGTCTGTCTCCACCACCCTTTCAGGCCGTGCATTCCAGATCCTAACCACTCGCTGTGTAAAAAGGTTTTTCCTCGTGGCCTTCGGTTCTTTTGCCAGTTACCTTAAATCTGTGTCCTCTGGTTCGCAACCCTTCCACCAATGGGAACAGTTTCTCTCGATCTACTCTGTCCAGACCACTCATGATTTTGAACATCTCGATCAAATCTCCCCTCAACCTTCTCTGCTCTAAGGAGAACCAACCCCAGCTTCTCCAGTCTATCCACGTAACTGAAGTCCCTCATCCCTGGAATCATTCTCGTAAATCTTTTCTGCACCCTCTCTAAGGCCTTCACATCCTTCCTAACGTGCGATGCCCAGAATTGGACACAATACTCCAGCTGCGGCAGAACCAGTGTTTTATACAGGTTCATCATAACCTCCTTGCTTTTGCCTTTTGTACTCTGCTTCTATTTATGAAGCCCAGGATCCCGTATACTTTTAAATCACTTTCTCAACCTGCCCTGCCACCTTCCAACGATTTGTGCACATATACCCCCCAGGTCTCTCTGTTTCTGCACCCTCTTTAGGATTGTACCCTTTAGTTTATATTGCCTCTGCTCATTCTTTCTACCAAAATGTATCATTTCTGTGTTAAATGTCACCTGCCACGTGCCCGCCCATTCCACCAGCCTGTCTATGTCTTCCTGAAGTCTATCACTACCCTCCTCATTGTTCACTATACTTCCAAGTTTTGTGTCATTTGCAGATTTTGAAATTGTGTCCTGTACAACCAACTCTAAGTCATTAATATATATCAGGAAAAGCAGTGGTCCCAGTACCGACCCCTGGGGAACACCACTGTATACCTTCCTCCAGTCCGAGAAACAACCGTTCACCACTACTCTCTGTTCCCTGTCACTGAGCCAGTTCCGTATCCATGCTGCCACTGTCCCTTGTATTCCACGGGCTTCAACTTTGCTGTAAGCCCATTATGTGGCACTTTATCAAACGCCTTTTGGAAATCCATGTACACCACGTCAACCGCATTGCCCTCATCAACCCTTTCGTTACCTCATCAAAAAACTCAATCAATTGGTTAAACACGATTTGCCTTTAACGAACCCGTGCTGACTTTCCTTAATTAATCCACACTTGTCCAAGTGACTGTTAATTTTATCCCTGATTATTGTTTCTGAAAGCTTCTCCACTACCGAGGTTAAACTGACCGGCCTGTCGTTGCTGGGTTTATCTTTACTCCTTTTTTGAACAAGGGTGTAACGTTTACAATTCTCCAGTCCACTGGCACCACCTGTATCTAAGGAGGATTGGAATATTATGGTCAGTACCTCTGCAATTTCCTCCCTCAGCATCCTAGGATGCATCCCATCTGCTCCTGGCGATTCATCTACTTTAAATACAGTCAGATGTTCTAGAACCTCATATTTATCAATTTTTATCCCATCCAGTATCTCCTCTACCTCCTCCTTCACTGTGTCTATGGCAGCAGCTACCATAGTGAAGACAAATGCAGAGTACTTATTTAGTACCTCAGCCATACCCCTGCCTCCATGCGTAGCTCTCCTTTTTGATCTCTAATCGGCCCCACCCCCCTTACTACCTGTTTACTATATTTATATGCCGAGAGAAGACTTTTGGATTCCCTTTTATGTTAGCTGCCAGTTTATTCTCATACTCTCTCTTTGCCCCTCTGATTTTCTTTTGCACTTCTTCTCTGAGCTTTCTATATTTAGCCTGTTTCTCAGATGTATTCTCATCGAAACATAGAAATCCACAGCGCAGAAGGAGGCCATTTCGGCCCATCGTGTCCGCGCCGGCCGACAAAGAGCCACACGGCCCTCGGTCAGCATCCCTGAAGGTTACATATAAACCTATGGTCAATGAACAATGACGGACAGGCAAAGAGCACCCAGCCCAACCAGTCCACCTCACACAACTGCGACACCCCTTACACTGAAACATTCTACACTCCACCCCAACCGGAGCCATGTGATCTCCTGGGAGAGGCAAAAAGGCCAGTTGGGGAAAAAATCTGGGAAAATTCCTCTCCGATCCATCCAGCGATCGAAACTAGTTCAGGAGATAACCAGGCCGTATTCGATTCGCTGCAGTACTTACCATCGTATCTGCGTGAGCCAACAAGAGGTTATCCAGTCTAACCCCACTTACGAGCTCTGAGTCTGTAACCCTGCAGGTTACGGCACTTCAAGTGCCCATCCAAGCACCTTTAAAGGGCCCAGGTTTCCACACGCGCCTAGAACGGCGCAGTCCCGACCTGGACGCCCGTTTTTCGCGCCACAAAGTGCGCCTAAAAAAATCCTCCGTATTCTCCACCTCCCTGCAGGTCCTCTGGCCCTCGGCGCAGCCAGCACGAGCTGTGGGGGGGCGGAGCCAGGTCCCTGCGCTGAAAGCAGTGCCGGGACCTCTGCACATGCGCGCTACAGTGGGCACGCAAGTGCAGTAGCTCCAGGCGCCGAACTGTGTGGGAGGGGCCCGAAGCACGCAGCCCCTAGCCCTGGCCCAATGGCCTCACTGGGGCTCCTCCCACGGCCAGCTCCTGCTCCCCCCCCCCCCGACCAGACCCGACACCCCCCCCCCCCCCCGACCAGACCCGACACTCGCTCCCCCCCCCCCCCCGACCAGACCCGACACTCGCTCCCCCCCCCCCCCCCCCCCAAGACCCGCCCCCCCCCCCCCCCCAGACCCGACACTCGCTCCCCCCCCCCCCCCCCCAAGACCCGCCCCCGCCCCCCCCCCCCCAGACCCGACACTCGCTCCCCCCCCCCCCCCCCCGACCAGACCCGACACTCGCTCCCCCCCCCCCCCCAGACCCGCCCCCCCCCGACCAGACCCGACACTCGCTCCCCCCCCCCCCCCAGACCCGCCCCCCCCCCCCCCCCCCCCAGACCCGACACTCGCTCCCCCCCCCCCCCCCCCCCGACCAGACCCGACACTCGCTCCCCCCCCCCCCCCCCCCCGACCAGACCCGACACTCGCTCCCCCCCCCCCCCAGACCCGCCCCCCCCCCCAGACCCGACACTCGCTCCCCGCCCCCCCCCGACCACACCGACACTCGCTCCCCCGCCCCCCCCCCCCCCCAGACCCGACACTCGCTCCCCCCCCCCCCCCAGACCCGACACTCACTCCCCCCCCCCCCCCCCCCCGACCAGACCCGACACTCGCTCCCCCCCCCCCCCCCCCCCCCCGACCAGACCCGACACTCGCTCCCCGCCCCCCCCCCAGACCCGACACTCCCCCCCCCCCCCCCCAGACCCGACACTCACTCCTCCCCCCCCCCCCCCCAGACCCGACACTCGCTCCCCCGCCCCCCCCCCCCCCCCAGACCCGACACTCGCTCCCCCCCCCCCCCCCCAGACCCGACACTCACTCCCCCCCCCCCAGACCCGACACTCACTCCCCCCCCCCCCCCCCCCCAGACCCGACACTCACTCCCCCCCCCCCCCCCCCCCAGACCCGACACTCGCCCCCCCCCCCCCCCCCCCCAGACCCGACACTCACTCCCCCCCCCCCCCCCCCCCCCGACCAGACCCGACACTCGCTCCCCGCCCCCCCCCCCCAGACCCGACACTCCCCCCCCCCCCCCCCCCCCCAGACCCGACACTCCCCCCCCCCCCCCCCAGACCCGACACTCGCTCCCCGCCCCCCCCCGACCAGACCCGACACTCGCTCCCCCCCCCCCCCCCCCAGACCCGACACTCGCTCCCCCCCCCCCCCCGACCCGACCCGCGCTCCTGTTCCCGCTCCCCGCCCCCCCCGACTGGACCCGACCCGACCCGACCCGCGCTCCTGTTCCCGCTCCACGCCCCCCCCGACTGGACCCGACCCGACCCGACCCGCGCTCCTGTTCCCGCTCCACGCCCCCCCCGACTGGACCCGACCCGACCCGCGCTCCTGTTCCCGCTCCCCGCCCCCCCCGACCGGACCCGACCCGACCCGCGCTCCTGTTCCCGCTCCCCGCCCCCCCCGACTGGACCCGACCCGACCCGACCCGCGCTCCTGTTCCCGCTCCACGCCCCCCCCGACTGGACCCGACCCGACCCGCGCTCCTGTTCCCGCTCCCCGCCCCCCCCGACCGGACCCGACCCGACCCGACCCGCGCTCCTGTTCCCGCTCCCCGCCCCCCCCGACTGGACCCGACCCGACCCGACCCGCGCTCCTGTTCCCGCTCCCCGCCCCCCCCGACTGGACCCGACCCGACCCGACCCGCGCTCCTGTTCCCGCTCCACGCCCCCCCCGACCGGACCCGACCCGACCCGACCCGCGCTCCTGTTCCCGCTCCCCGCCCCCCCCGACCGGACCCGACCCGACCCGACCCGCGCTCCTGTTCCCGCTCCCCGCCCCCCCCGACTGGACCCGACCCGACCCGACCCGCGCTCCTGTTCCCGCTCCACGCCCCCCCCGACTGGACCCGACCCGACCCGACCCGCGCTCCTGTTCCCGCTCCACGCCCCCCCCGATTGGACCCGACCCGACCCGCGCTCCTGTTCCCGCTCCACGCCCCCCCCGATTGGACCCGACCCGACCCGACCCGCGCTCCTGTTCCCGCTCCCCGCCCCCCCCGACTGGACCCGACCCGACCCGACCCGCGCTCCTGTTCCCGCTCCACGCCCCCCCCGACTGGACCCGACCCGACCCGACCCGCGCTCCTGTTCCCGCTCCCCGCCCCCCCCGACCGGACCCGACCCGACCCGACCCGCGCTCCTGTTCCCGCTCCACGCCCCCCCCGATTGGACCCGACCCGACCCGACCCGCGCTCCTGTTCCCGCTCCCCGCCCCCCCCGATTGGACCCGACCCGACCCGCGCTCCTGTTCCCGCTCCACGCCCCCCCCGATTGGACCCGACCCGACCCGCGCTCCCGTCCCCCGACCCGACCCCCCCCCCCCCCCCCCCCACTGGACCCGACCCGACTCCCGCTCCCGGACTGGATCTGACCTGACCTCCTCCCTTCCTCTCCCCCTCCCCTCCCTTCCTCTCCCCCCCCTCCCTCCCTCCCTCTCTCTCTCTCCCCCCCCTCTCTCTCCCTACCCCCCGACCCGACCCGAACCGAACCGAACCTCCCCGACCCAACCCAACCCAACGCCACCTACCTGTAAATCTGGTGCTGGGGACGGGCCCTGCCCGAAGTCTCGGGTCGGCCCGTTCAGCCTTCGGTCCCGAAAGGCCTGCCTGAAGCACTTTCACACAGGTAGGAAGATGGTTTATTTAATCTTTTCTTTGCTTATAAATGTTTATTCAGGTTGGATTTATTTGTATAATATTTGTATAAGTATAAATAAGGATTTATTATAGAATTTAATGACTTCCCTTCCCCCCACCCCCCACCTCGTTCTGGACGCCTAATTTGTAACCTGCGCCTGATTTTTTAATGTGTAGAACAGGTTTTTTCAGTTCTACAAAAATCTTCACTTGCTCCATTCTACTTTAGTTTGGAGTACGTTTTCACTGTGGAAACTTTGAAATCAGGCGTCAGTGGCCGGACACGCCCCCTTTTGAAGAAAAAATTCTGTTCCAAAGTAGAACTGTTCTACCTGACTAGAACTGCAGAAAATAAAATGTGGAGAATTGCGATTTCTAAGATAGTCCGTTCTCCACCAGTTGCTCCTAAAAATCAGGTGCAAATCATGTGGAAACTTGGGCCCTAAATGTGGTGAGGGTTTCTGCCTCTACCACCCTTCCAGGCAGTGATTTCCAGACCCCCACAATCCTCTGCGTGAAGAAGCCGCCCCTCAAATCCCCTCTGAACCTTCCACCAACCACCTTAAAACTATGCTCCCTCATAATTGGCCCCTCCACCAAGGGAAATAGGCCCTTGCTATCCACTATATCCAGGCCCCTCTATTTTGTACACCTCAATGAGGTCTCCTCTCCGCCTCCTCGGTTGCAATGAGAGCAAACCCAGCCCATCCAATTTGTCCTCATAACTAAGATTATCCATTTCAGATAGCATCCTAATAAATCTCCTCTGTACCCTCTCTAGTGCAATCATGTCCTTCCTATAATGTGGCAACCAGAACTACACGCAGTACTCCAGCTGTGGCCTAACCAGCATATTATACAATTTAAGCATAACCTCCCTACTCTTGTACTCTATGCCTCGGCCAATAAAGGAAAGCATTCCGTATGCCACCTTATCCACCTGGCCTGCTACTTTCAGGGCTCTATGGACAAGCACTCCAAGGTCCCGTTGTTCATCTACACTATTAAGTGGCCTACCGTTTAATGTGTATACCCTTTCCTTATTAGCCCTCCCAAAGTGCATCACCTCACACTTCTCTGAATTAAATTCCACTTGCCACTGCTCTGCCCACCTGACCAGTAGATTGATATCCTCCTGCAGCCCATGACTTACTTCTTCATTATCAACCACACAACCAATTTTAGTGTCATCTGCAAACTTCTTAATCATAATCCCTATATTCAAATCTAGATCATTGATATATACCACAAAAAGCAAGGGTCCCAGTACTGAGCCCTGCAGAACACCACTGGAAACATTCTCCCAGTCACAAAAACATTCATCAACCATTACCCTTTGCTTCCTACCTCCAAGCCAATTTTGGATCCAACTTACCACTTTGCCCTGTATCCCATGGGCTTTAACCTTCGTGACCAGTCTACCATGTGGGGCCTTATCAAAAGCTTTGCTAAAGTCCATATATACTACATCGTACGCACTACCCTCATTGACCCTCTTGGTTACCCCCTCAAAAAATTCAATCAAGTTAGTCAAACACAATCTTCCCTTATCAAATCCGTGCTGGCTGTCCCTAATTAATCCTTGCCTTTCGAAATGTAAATTTATCCTATCTTTCAGGATTTTTTCCAATAATTTTCCCACCACTGAGGTTAGGCTGACAGGCCTGTAATTACTCGGCCTATCCCTTTCTCCTTTCCTAAATAAAGGTACTACATTAGCAGTCCTCCAGTCCTCCGGCACCATGCCCAAATCCAAAGAGGACTGGAAAAATGATGGTCAAGGCCTCTGCTATTTCCTCTTTTACTTCGCTCAACAGCCTGGGATGCATTTCATTCAGGCCTGGGGTCTTATCTACTTTCAAAGCTGCTAAACCCCTTAATATCTCCTCTCGCTATGTTTATTTCATCCAGAATTTCACACTCCTCCTCGATAGCAGTATCTGCATTGCCCCTTTCCTTTGTGAAAACAGACACAAAGTATTCATTAAGAACCCTCCCAACATCTTTTTTTCCCTCATGGTCTCTAATAGGCCCTACCCTTTCTTTCGTCTTGCTCTTAATATATTTAGAGAACATCTTTGGGATTTCCTTAATTTTACTAGCCAAGAATTTTTCATGCTTTCTCTTAGCTTTCCTAATTAATATCTTTTTTAATTTTACCTCTTAACTTTCTATATTCCTCCAAAGTTTCTACAGTATTTAGCCATCGGTATATGACATATGCTTGCCTTTTTTTCTTTAAGTCCCTAGACATTCAGGGGGCTCGAGAATTGTTATTTCCACCCTTTTTCTTTAAGGGTCGATGTTTGGCCTGAGCCCTCCGGATCTCCTCCTTGAAAGCCTCCCACTGTTCCGACACCGATTTACCCACAAGTAGCTGTTTCCAGTCCACTGCGGCCAAATCACTCCTCAACTTAACAAAGTTAGCTTTTCCCCAATTTGGGACATATTCCCGGTCTATCATTGTCCTTATCCATAACTAACTTGAATCTGACTGAATTATGGTCACTGGCACCCAAGTGCTCTCCCACTAATACCCCTTCCACCTGCCCAGCTTCATTCCCCAAAACTAAATCCAGAACCGCCCCCTCTCGTGTTGGGCTTGTTACATACTGACTAAAAAAGTTCTCTTGAATGCAATTTAAGAATTCCGCACCCTCTATACCCTTCACAATAAATTTGTCCCAATCAATATTAGGATAGTTGAAATCCCCTACTATTACTGCCCTATGGTTTTTGGACTTAACAGCAATTTGTCTACATATTTGCTCTTGTATCTCCCTCCCACTGTTTGGGGGTCTATAATACATGCCCAGCAGTATGATCGCCCCTTTTTTATTTTTCAATTCAACCCATATGGCCTCATTTGATAATCCCTCTAACATACCATCCCTCCTCATTGCTGAAATAGTTTCTTTAATCAGTACCGCAACCCCCCCCCCTTTTTACCTCCCTCTCTGTCTTGTCTAAAAATCCTGTAACCAGGAATATTGATCTGCCAAACCTGCCCCTCTTTCAGCCATGTCTCTGTAATGGCTATAATGTCATACTCCCAAGTGTCTACCTGTGCTCTTCGCTCATCCGCCTTATTCGCTATACTCCTTGCATTAAAGTATATACCATTCAGCACAGGAAGTCCTCCTTGATTACTATTTACTAACCCTTGTTTCCTCTGTCTTACAGATTAACTTTCTAGATTCTTGCTATCCAATTTCAGCTTTACTTCCTTCCCTATTGAATTTGTTCTCGGGTTCCCATCCCCCTGCCAAGCTAGTTTAAACTCTTCCCAGCAGCACTAGCAAAACTCCCCGTGAGGATATTGGTCCCGGAGCTGTTGAGGTGCAACCTGTCCGGTTTGTACAGGTCCCATCTCCCCCAGAAGCGGTCCCAATGCCTCAGGACTTTAAAGCCCTCCCTCCTACACCAACTCTCCAGCCATGCGTTCATCCTCTCTATCCTTCTGTTCTTGTACTCAATTCGCACGTGGAACCGATAGTAACCCGGAGATTACTACCTTTGAGGTCCTACCCTTTAATTTTCTTCCTAGCTCCCTAAGTTCTGCCTGTAGGACCTCATTCCTCTTTCTGCCTATGTCGTTGGTCCCAATATGGACCATGACCTCTAGCTGCTTACCCTCTTCCTCCCAGAATGCCCTGCGTCCGCTCTGTGACATCCTTGACCCTAGCACCAGGGCGGCACCACCATACCATCCTGGAGTCATGTCTGACATCTCGACCGAACATCTGTCATACGCTCTATATCATTGAGAGCACCCTATATATCATTGAGAGCACCCTATATATCATTGAGAGTGCCCTATATATCATTGAGAATGCCCTATATATCATTGAGAGCACCCTATATATCATTGAGAGCGCCTTACATATCATTGAGAGCGCCCTATATATCATTGGGGACGCCCTATATCATTGAGGGTGCCCTATATACATGAGCGACATTAGTCTACATATTGATTGGGCTAACCAAACTGGTAGCAATGCGGTGGAGGAGGATTTCCTGGAGTGTATTAAGGATGGTTTTCTCGACCAATATGTCGAGGAACCAACTAGAGAACTGGTCATGCTAGACTGGGTGATGTGTAATGAGAAGGGACTAATTAGCAATCTTGTGTGAGGCCCCTTGGGGAAGAGTGACCATAATATGGTAGAATTCTTTATTAAGATGGAGAGTGACACAATTAATTCGGAAACTAGGGTCCTGAACTTAAGGAAAGGTAACTTGGACGGTTTGAGGCGTGAATTGGATAGAATAGACTGGCAAAGGATACTTAAAGGGTTGACGGTGGATAAACAGTGGCAAACCTTTAAAGATCACATGGATGAACTTCAGCAATTGTACATCCCTGTCTGGAGTAAAAATAAAACGGGAAGGTGGCTCAACCATGGCTAACAAGGGAAATTAAGGATAGTGTTAAGACCAAGGAAGAGGCATATAAATTGGCTAGAAAAAGTAACAAACCTGAGGACTGGGAGAAATTTAGAATTCAACAGAGGAGGACGAAGGGTTTAATTAAGAAGGGTAAAAAAAGAGTACGCGAGGAAGCTTGCAGGGAACATAAAAGCTGACTGCCAAAGCTTCTATAAATAAGTGAAGAGAAAAAGATTAGTGAAGACAAATGTAGGTCCCTTGCAGTCGGATTCAGATGAATTTATAATGGGGAACAAAGAAATGGCAGACCAATTGAACAAATACTTTGGTTCTGTCTTCATGAAGGAAGACACAAATAACCTTCCGAATGTACTAGGGGACAATGGGTCTAGTGAGAAGGAGGAACTGAAGGATATCCTTATTAGGCAGGAAATTGTATTAGGGAAATTGATGGGATTGGAGGCCGCTAAATCCCCGGGCCCTGATAGTCTGCATCCCAGAGTAGTTAAGGAAGTGGCCCTAGAAATAGTGGATGCATTGGTGATCATTTTCCAACAGTCTATTGACTCTGGATCAGTTCCTATGGACTGGAGGGTAGCTAATGTAACACCATTTAAAAAGGAGGGAGAGAGAAAATGGGTAATTATAGATCGCTTAGCCTGACATCAGTCGTGGGAATTAATCATTAAGGATGAAATAGCAGCGCATTTGGAAAGCAGTGACAGGATCGGTCCAAGTCAGCATGGATTTATGAAAGGGAAATCATGCTCGACGAATCTTCTAGAATTTTTTGAGGATGTAACTAGTAGAGTGGACAAGGGAGAACCAGTGGATGTGGTGTATTTGGACTTTCAAAGGCTTTTGACAAGGTCCCGCACAAGAGATTGGTGTGCAAAATCAAAGCGCATGGTATTGGGGATCATGTACTGACGTGGATAGAGAACTGGTTGGCAGACAGGAAGTAGAGAGTCGTGATAAACGGGTCCTTTTCAGAATAGCAGGCAGTGACTAGTGGAGTGACGCAGGGCTCAGTGCTGGGACCCCAGCTCTTTACAATATACATGAACGATTTAGATGAAGGAATTGAGTGTAATATCTCCAAGTTTGCAGATGACACTAAACTGGGTGGCGGTGTGAGCTGTGAGGGGGACGCTAAGAGGCTGCAGGGTGACTTGGGCAGGTTGGATGAGTGGGAAAATGCATGGCAGATGCAGTATAATGTGGATAAATGTGAGGTTATCCATTTTGGGGGCAAAAACACAAAGGCAGAATATTATCTGAATGGCAGCAGATTAGAAAAAGGGGAGGTGCAACGAGACCTGGATGTCATGGTTCATCAATCATTGAAGGTTGGCATGCAGGTACAGCAGGCGGTGAAGAAGGCAAATGGTATGTTGGCACTCATTGCAAGGGGATTTGAGTATAGGAGCAGGGAGGTCTTACTGCAGTTGCACAGGGCCTTAGGAGGCCTCACCTGGAATATTGTGTTCAGTTTTGGTCTCCTAATCTGAGGAAGGATGTTCTTGCTATTGAGGGAGTGCAGCGAAGGTTCACCAGACTGATTCCAGGGATGGCTGGACTGTCATATGAGGAGAGACTGGATCAACTAGGCCTTTATTCACTGGAGTTTAGAAGGATGAGAGGGCATCTCATAGAAACGTATAAGATTCTGACGGGACTGAACAGGTTAGATGAGGGAAGAATGTTCCCGATGTTGGGGAAGTCCAGAACCAGGGGACATAGTCTTAGGATAAGGGGTAGGACATTTAGGACTGAGATGAGGAGAAACTTCTTCACTCAGAGTTGTTAACCTGTGGAATTCCCTGCTGCAGAGAGTTGTTGATGCCAGTTCACTGGATATATTCAAGAGGGAGTTAGATATGGCCCTTACGGCTAAGAGGATCAAGGGGTATGGAGAGAAAGCAGGAAAGGGGTACTGAGAGAATAATCAGCCATGATCTTATCGAAGGGCCGAATGGCCTATTCCTGCACCTATTTTCTCTGTTTCTATATATCATTGGGGGCGCCAAATCGCAAACTGCAGAGGTAAAACCATCATTCAATCTGTTAAACTCCGTCTCCCAGGAGGCTGTGATTTGGAAATAGGAGTGAAATGGATTTGGGGCAGTCACATGTTCCTTGTATTGCGAGGCCAGTCTCTGCTGTTGCGGCTCGCGCTATCATTTGTAAAGCGCCTTTTAATATTGTGGCTCTCTGGTCACAATGGGGCTTATGGAACCCTTACCAATAATTCATGGAAGAATTCATTGTTATTCAACCCAGTACTGAAGGCGTACTTCCAGAAATCCACAACGATAGTTTAAATATCAGTTTCACAAATTACTGTTTCAAAGCTATAAAAATGGACTTGTGGTGTGAGCAGGTGTTTAATTTTTGCGACTTTATTGTTGGGCAGAGAGACTCGAGCATTGAGCGATGGGCAAAGGTGTCAGAGTAAGAAGTGGCATGGAGCCATATGGAAATTGTTTAGCTCGGCTTCATTCGAGCCAGGATGGTGGATCTGAGCTGCATTCCGTGTTTAGTGTGCCCACATAATTAGGAGCGTGTGTGCCCCGGGTCGCTGCCTGTACTCTCACCGAATGCACCACTGTGAATAGTACACTACTGACCAGGAAGGGCTTCACGAGCCACTTGTGACTCTGATTTCATAGCTTTAGGCTTTTGTTGAATAAACGTCATCCTGCTGTGTTCTGGATCGTTAACACTTCATAATTCCTCTTTTTAAAGAAAAGCTAAATTAAGTTTTTTTGCTGCTTTTATCTCTCCATTTAAACAGTGTAGCATTTCTCATTCCAGTATTTATAGCTCTGTGTACTCACTCACTTGGGCCTCTTGAGTTCTAATGAATGACGTCTTTTATGGTTTTAAAAAAGAACCTGTTTTGGTTAGATGACATTGCCGAGAAATGAAGACATCTTAGAAAGGCCACACCTTCTGACGTCAAACTCATTTAGGTAATAAAACCAAAGTCACCAGGGGCTGTCCATGCATGGGAACTATCTGTCTCTCACAACATTAACGCAGGATGATGTTGCCATGGAAACTCAGGACACCTGACTGAACGAGCAGAGATAAGTGGCGACGGTAATCGCACAGTGCAATGGAGAAAGAACTGTGAATAATGCAGCACCATTAACTGTCGCTGGTTACTTCCCTGTCGAGGCTTTCACTTCTTTTTTAATATACCCTTTATTAAAAATGTATCCATTTTATTTCTTTATGATACAGAGAGCAGCGTGGGTTAGGAAACTGCAACTGGGGGGAGTAGTTATAACAAACCTATCCTCTCCTCTAAACAGGAACTAAAACTGAAGAAAAGAAGAACCCTCAAGCCAAACCTTGAGCTCAACAGGTAATAACATCAAGAGGGGTTTGTATTTCCTCTGGTACATCACTGGTTAACGTGTTTGCATTTAATTGCCTTCACGTTCTGTTTCAACATGGTATATTTTTAAACGGATTAACACCCACGGTAAAATTGTGCACAAAGGAATTTTATACATGCAGCTCAACTGGTGCAGTACCGTAGGAAATGAAAGCCCCAGGAATTTTGGCCAAGCCCATAGCCTCAGCAGGTAACCTCACTCAAAGTTCTCGCTAACCTCGTGCACTTGGCAGGTAATAATCCAACCAATGTGTTGACAGGGGGTTTCTGTTTTGAGTAGGTAGGATGACTTTGGTTGCAAACCAACTGAAGAACTTGGTAAAATGTACACATCTTTCTTCCACGCAAGTGGTGCTTACCAACTGATGCTGATTCAGTTATCCAATTCCCTTGTTAATGGTCAGTTTCAGGACCTTGATCGTGTCCCATATCCCCCGTTTCTGTTGCACACTTCCTTAGGATGCTCAGGCCAAGTTCCAAATGTGGCCTCTGATCTATTTCTCCAACTTTGTAACTTAGCCTTGCTTTGAGGCTTCATTATCACGTGAGCAGGATCTCTGAGGTCACGGACAGTTCGCAGTAAGTCGAGCAGAACTTTCAGTTCCGTCAGGAAGCTGATCACCTGAGCAAGTCTTCACATTGCTCTATACTCTGTCAAGAACAGATGGGGCTCTGACATGCTTTAGTCAAAGGTTTATGAGATTTGTCGGCTGAAGATTCATGTCAAATACTGATTTTAGTGGGAAACAAGACTTTAGGCAGTCAGGGTGTTTGTTCTCGGTCCTGCACAGATCTCCGAAATCAGTCTGATTGTGACTGCACACTAGGAGGAAGCTACCAGTCATTTTAATATGCCATGGATGAATGAAGAGGTTTGAAACCAATTCAAATTGATGTAGAGGGCTTATGAGGACAATAAGATTAGTAATAAAAAAATACTAAAGAGGAATGAGAAAATAAGTAAAGGAGTTAAGGCCCCAAGTTTCCACACGATAAAAAACGGGCGCCCCTCCGAGCTGGGCGCCCGTTTTTCGTGCCGAAAACGGCGCCGGAAAAAAAGCGCGCGATTCTGGAGCGCCCTGCAGCTCCATGGCAGCTATGCGTGGCGCCCAGGGGGGCGGAGCCTACACTCGCGCCGATTTTGTAAGTGGGAGGGGGCGGGTACCATTTAAATTAGTTTTTTTCCTGCCGGCAACCCTGCGCGTGCGCGTTGGAGCGTTCGCACATGCTCAGTGTGAAGGAAACATTGGCACTCGGCCATTTTTGTAGTTCTTTGCAGCTGTTTAATTTTTGAACATTTTTTAATAAAAGCACATTGCCATCAGCACTGAGGCTTCTTGCAGCAGTGAGAAGGTGCAGGAAGCCTCAGAAAGTTTCCTGACGGGCTCCCCCCCCTGCCGTCGGGAATGGCTGCTCCCCCCCCCCCCCCCCCCCGCGGGAACAAACGGCTGCTCTTCCCCCCCCCCTCCTGCAGCATTCTCCCTGCCTGAAGCACTTTCACACAGGTAGGAAGATGGTTTATTTAATCTTTTCTTTGCTTATAAATTTTTATTCAGGTTGGATTTATTTGTATAAGTATAAATAAGGATTTATTATAGAATTTAATGACTTCCCTCCCCCCCCCCCCCCTCGTTCTGGACGCCTAATTTGTAACCTGCGCCTGATTTTTTAATGTGTAGACAAGGTTTTTTCAGTTCTACAAAAATCTTCACTTGCTCCATTCTAAGTTAGTTTGGAGTAAGTTTTCACTGTGGAAACTTTGAAATCAGGCGTCAGTGGCCGGACACGCCCCCTTTTGAAGAAAAAATTCTGTTCCAAAGTGAAACTGTTCTACCTGACTAGAACTGCAGAAAAAAAAATGTAGAGAATTGCGATTTCTAAGATAGTCCGTTCTCCACCAGTTGCTCCTAAAAATCAGGCGCAAATCATGTGGAAACTTGGGCCCTAAGAGTGGGATAAGGAAAGCCAAGAGGGAGTATAAGGAAAAAATTCAAAAGGAGCAGTGAAATACTTTACGAATATATCCATAAAAAGAGAATTGTTAAAAGCGAGGGGAGAGGACTGTCAATTTATCGATGATGTTCAGAGGTATTTAGTAAGTAATTCACATCAGCCTTTACTGAAGAGAAGAATATCGGAGATGAGGTGAATCGTGAAGCGGTTGAAAGTGAGATGAGTGATACTGTGACAGATAAAAGGACATTGTATCGATAGGTTAGTTAGACAAAGCCCTTGGGGCTCAATCTGAGACACAACTGGAGAGTGGTCAAGGGAGGCAGAGCTAATCCAGGTGCTGACAGGCTTGTTCGTTTAACATCTGGAGGAGGGAAGAATTTACAGCCTTTAATTAATGATGAATATCTAGCTGAATAGAAAATAGTTAGAAATAGCCCACATGGATTTTAAAAGGGACATTTGTGCTTGACAAACCTCATAGAATTCTTTGAGGAGGTAATAGACATGGTGAATGGGGAAATGCAGCACTGGACATGGATGTGAAAAATTGGGGTGTTTTCATTAGATTACATGGCAATATCTCAGAAGTGTTTAAGATGATGAAAGGATAGTCAGAGTAAATAGAAACAGACTGTTTCCCGTCATTGTGGGGGGGGCGGGGCGGGGGTTCTCGAACGCGAGGCCGTTAATACATGTTAAATGCCAGAGATTTAGAATAGAGAGGGTAGGAGAGACTTCACACACACAGAGTGGTGAGGCTGTGGAATTCACTCCCAGGGTTAGCACATACTATGTCAACATTCAAGAATAGATTGGAGAGGTGGATGAAGGAAAAGGGTTTGAGGGGATATGGTGACACGGTGGGTAAATGTGATTGGAACGATTTGCTCACTTGGGGAGTGAACAGCATGGCCTGTTGGAATTTCTACATATGTGCCAGCTGCACTCCAAAACCAATCCCACTGTCCTTCCCTCTCCCCATAGCTCTCCGTCATCCTTTGCTTCAAATCTGCATCTTATAGGGAGCTGTAAAAGATAGTTAACACGATACAGAAAGTAAAGCCGAAACAATGCTTTATACAGCAAGACTTGAGGGCAGGGTTGGGGCTGTGAAGGGCAAGTTTAGGATAAGCTGTTGGGAGGATGGTTTAAATCTCTCTCTTATTCTCCCCAACACTTATCGTGCTCTCTCTCCCTTTTTCTCCGTCTCCTACTCTCTCTCTTGGTCCCCTTCTCGCATTCTCCCCTTCCCTTGCTCTACTCTCGCTCTCTCATTTTCAGATAATTGGCAGAATAACCAGAGGGGAGAGGAAAAATGCTTTCATGCAGCGAGTTGTTGTGATCGGGAATGTGCTGCCTGAAAAGGCGGTGGGAGCAGATTCAATAGTAACTTTCAAACCGGGAATTGGATAAGTACTTGTTTGGGGGAAAGAGCAGGAGAGTGGGACTAATTCTACCTCAGTGAGTGGTTGAGGTGAATAGTATAGATGCATTTTAGGGGAAGCTAGATAATCACGTGAGGTTAGATGAAGGAGAGGCTCGTGTGGAGCATAAACACTGCAATGGACCAGTTGGGCCGAATGGCCTGTTTCTGTGCTGTAAATACTTTGTAAATAGAACCAATAATGCAAACGTAGGGGTAGGGGAGCATAGTGGTTATGTTCCAAGACTAGTAATCCAGAGACATGAGTTCAGATGGAATTAAAAAGCTAGTATCAGTAATTACCATGAAACTACCGGATCATCATAAAAACCCACCTGGTTCACTAATGTTCTTTAGGGAAGGGAATCTCGCATTACCCGGTCTGGCCTATACGTGACTCAAGTCCCACAGCAATGTGGTTGACTCTTAACTGCCCTCTGCGGTTCAAGAAGGCGGCTCACCACCACTTTCTCAAAGGCATTTAGGGGTGGGCAATAAATACTGGCCTTGCCAGCGACGGCCACATCCCATGAACGAATAAAAAAAAAACATTCACACCTCAGCAGTGAGGGGTTCATCGTTTAGGCTGTATTTATATATTTATACTCCAACTTTAGCAGTTGTGTTACACTGACCCTAAGGTTGTAGTGCCCTGAAGAACATTTTGTCCATAGTTTTTGTCATTCCTTTTATTGTCTTTTCTTAGCTTAAATTAAGTTTTAAGCTAACACCAATATAAAAACCAACATTGATTAGAGATCAGAGCTATGCCAAATTCCTTCAAAGCAACAAAACAACCTTAATGTGAGAACATTCGATTGCAAAACTCGTCTGAACGTACCACTAGAAACGATCTCGGCAATCCAGCTGAGGCAACGGTCAGGTCAGTCCGAATCCCAAGTGCGTCAGATGAGTTGATGGCGCTTCGATCTGGGTGTTTCCAGATTGTATTATTGGCCTAAAGCGGACTCCTTGTATATTTACAGGATGTGTCAATCACCACATGTTGGCAGTGCCTGCCTTCAAAGGGTTTTGTGTATTTAATAAAAACCGGCACAGTTCATATATTGGCAGTATAGCCTTATCTAGCCATGAGGCATGGCGATACAACACAACTAAGTGGACATGTACCTATGCAAGTCCTGCAAAGACTATTCTGGTGGTTTGCTGAAGAATCAGATTGCTATCTGTCTCTGAAAATATATTTATTCATCCCAAGTTGTGAAAAGGAAGTTTCAACGGTTGTGATTTGCCTGATTTGTTTGTTTTATCCTCTGTCAACTGGCTTCAAACTGACAAATTTCAACTGATGTATTGTCTCGCTTATTCTGTTTCTGAAAATAGGTCTTTTTGTGAATAAACCTGTTTAATAGTTTAGTCTCTCTCAAAAAGCGTCTGGCGTGTTGATATCTGTCTTCCAACATGACGTGCTGTATGCTGGAGTCCCGCATACTATCTCTTAGCAATAAAAAGGTTCAGTGTTCGCCCAAACAACTTGGTGCATACGCTCACATTTTGGTTCATAGGGCCTGTCGCAAAATGTATCCGGGGTGAGCTTGTATCGTAACCATAATATTGTAATTTGCCAGCTATTTATCCAAGAAGGTTAGCAATTTGCAGGTCAGTATTTTATTTGGCTGCGGGAAATAGAAGTCTTTGAGTATATTAAATGAACTACTAGCCACCGAGATCTGTAATTGTTCGCAGTGCAAAATTCTATTGTGCTCAAAAACTCTTGCATTTGTTGAATGCAAAAGCGCATTGCTTCATATTCTTGTCGAAAAAATCCCCTCGATTTCAATACAATAATTTAAAATAAGAAACAAGCGTTGTGGTTTCAGAATTAGAGCTGTGTGTAGTCAGCACTTTGTGGAAATGTGAGTGAACCTATGTCAGCACCCTCCTGGCCAGAAAAAGCACACACAAGTGACTTAATGTCGGAGCCCCTGGCGTAAGGTCACGTCTGAGATTCTGGTTTTGTGGTCACAGGTCATGCTAATGTCAAGTGGCTGACGAGCAGTATGATAATGGGTGGTTAAAATTAGACAAAGGAGGAAGTTGATGCTATTGTGGAAATGCTTTTCAGTTTCCTTTTTATGACTAAAACCTTCTTTCAGAGTTGCTGCTTGTTCTTTTTACTGTTCCTCTCACGTGACGGTAGCACGTAGCGACTTCTGGTGCGTGCGTTGAGACCAACTTGTGACCATCCCGATGGCTTCTGCTGCTTTCCCCAGCCCAGCCTCAGCTGCCCCCCCTGTAGCCTCAATGCTGTTCAACACATTTCTCATGAGCCTTTTGGCATTTGACCAACAATGTGTTTTTTTTTCCCCCCCTTAATGTTCTGGTTTCCTCCCCAAAACACTAGGTAATAGCGGCTGACTGCAAGAGGGTCACAGTGCTAAAGTACTTCCTGGAAGCTCTGTGCGGCCAAGAAGAACCTCTGTTGGCATTCAAGGGTGGAAAGTATGTGTCAGTGGCACCCATCCCAGACAGCCTGGGAAAGGAAGATGGAAGCCAGCAGGGAAAACAACTGGAGGATCAGGTACAGTACACCAGAGGGGTTTTTTTTCATTCCATTTCCTGAAATTCCACTGCTGCTACGAGATCCACATGCTGTTTTCTATTTCACTTTTTAATGGATGATTTAATGGAGCTAACCTTGGAAAGGTCAAGGTTCAGGAGTAGGATAAAGTTTATAGCTGTGGCACTGATTTCACAGGGGGCCTCGCTTGGAGCACTGATACAGGAAGAGACAAACTCATTGGTTTGTGTGGAAAATTGAACAGCAGCCCACATCCTGATATGATTAGGGATTTTGCTGGTGTTCCTGCTTTTTCATATACTCCCTTAAAGCTGCACTATCCCCAGTTCTTTGTTCACTAAATTCTCTTCTCCCTCAGAATCAATTCATCACACGGCGGCACAAGTTGTGCATCCCTCACATCGATGAGACAATGAGGAGCTGAGTCAACTACTTCCCGCCATGGCCGTGTTTATTAACGGACTGAATGGTCTACATAAACAAATTCCTCACAGCCTTTGTGTTGCTCTTGTTGATGACATCTCTGGTTGATGGGTTACCATGTTAGCTATCAGTGCTTACCATGGCTGCCAGCACTGCAGGAGCTAAGGACTTACACTAGTGCCCACCTCCTCTCTCCCTTTCCCACCCCCCATGGATAAAAGCTTTTAGACTAGGATCAAAAATACAATTATTGGATATGGTCATTTGAAGGAACATAGGAACAGGAGGAGGCCATTCAGCCCCTCAAACCTGCTCCACCATTCAGTTAAGAACATAAGAAATAGGAGCAGGAGTTGGCCATTCGGCCCCTCGAGCCTGCTCCACCATTCAGTTAACATAAGGAATAGGAGCAGGAGTTGGCCATTCGGCCCCTCGAGCCTGCTCCACCATTCAGTTAACATAAGGAGCAGGAGCAGGAGTTGGCCATTCGGCCCCTCGAGCCTGCTCCACCATTCAGTTAACATAAGGAGCAGGAGCAGGAGTCGGCCATTCGGCCCCTCGAGCCTGCTCCACCATTCAGTTAACATAAGGAATAGGAGCAGGAGTTGGCCATTCAGCCCCTCGAGCCTGCTCCACCATTGAATAAGATCATGGCTGATCTGATCATGGCTTCAACTCCATTTTCCTGCCCGCTCCCCATAACCCTTGACTCCCCTGTCATTCAAAAATCTGTCTATCTCTACCTTAAATATATTCAATGACCCAACCTCCACAGCTCTCTGGGGTAGAAAATTCCAAAGATTCACGACTATCTGGAGAAATTCCTCCTCATCTCCGTTTTAAATGGGCGACACCTTATTCTGAAACTTTGGCCCCTAGTTCTAGATTCCCCCACGAGGGGAAACATCCTCTCTGCATCCACCCTGTCAAGACCCCTTGGAATCTTACGTGTTTCAATAAGATCATCTCTCATTCTTCTAAACTCCAATGCAAGTATATCCTCCTTAAATAAGGAGATCAAAACTGAACGCAGTTCTCCAGGTGTGGTCTCACCAACGCCCTGTACAGTTGTAACAAGACCTCCCTACAGGTAGATCCTGACTGATCTGTATCTTAAATCCATTTACCCGCCTTAACTCTATATCCCTCGATACCCTGACCCAACAAAGATCCATCAATCTCTGGCTTGAAATCTCCAATTGACCCCCAGCATGCACATCCTGCCTTACCTCTCACCACTGATGCATGTGTTACCACTGTGGATAACGGCAATGTTCGACAGCTACTGAGCTCAACAAAAGGCCACACATATCAGAGAATTTATTCCAGTCTCATTGCAAGTAAGATGCATGCGCCATGCTTCCATGGTTGTAGATTTGTGTGCTACCTCTCTCCAGCTCTGCAAGCTGCCAGTTGATTATAATGGACTGTATCTGCTCACTTCATGACTGGGTCCTTGTGTAATAATCTCTCTGTTACTGTCTAATCGGCCATATTAGCTTCCCCAAGTATGTGGTGTCCCCCTCCTATCCTGTTTGGTACCGTTCATGGAGTAACAGTAAGGTTGGTACAGTGTCCCTCAGTGTCCCGGGACCGCAGAGGGGGACGATCAACAGAGTTGCTGCTACTCATCACTATCCATGACCCATGCCGGGTGTGTGTGTGTGATCGGAGGAGCTGGTCATTGAGGTACCTTGTGATTGGGTAGTCTGCCCGACTCTTGCTGCCTGCGCTCAGACGTGTAGAATGGCCGTGTAGGGAGGCTGGCGGGTGCCTCCAGAACTGCTCCAGCGAGAGTCAGCACCTGAAAGATAAAGTGGGGAGGGCACTGGCTCCAAAAGTTTGACGACCAGTTGGCAACGAGGAGACTGGAATGTACCACATTACCAAAAGAACATTCTTTTGTTGGGTCACTGTTGCCAACAAATACTCATCATCTGATTCAAGTCGTGAGAGGATTTTACAATTAAAAAAAAATATATATATTAACAGAACTAAGGTAAGACAATATGTAGTTGGCCAAAAGCTGCAGTGACAGCACCTGATCTCTGCCACAAACCACAGTTGCTTGGCTAATGGCTCACAAATCTAGTATAGAAGGTCTCAAAACCTCTCTCACTAAGGCAAAGATCGCCATGTGCTGCCAGAAAATGATGCAAGGAGCCAACATCTCTCAACTTTCTGGAGATGTCACACTAGGAAAGAAAACCCATTTATTCTGAAAGTCTCTATTCCTTTTTGTTATAAACCAGCGACAGCTGGCCCTCTCTAAAGGCCGAGCACATCGATGCTGTGTGGCTACGTGTCAAATCTTTAAAATGTCCTCTTGGAGTGTCACACTTACTCTCGAAAGCTGCCTGACGTATCTGTTTCACCTCATCGTGTAGGACGGGACTCTTAAGTCTGCCTCACCTTGATCATTTTTATTTTTTAACTTTCTTCCCTGAAAGTGCTGGCTCTCACTGAGATACAGGTTTCACAGGCACCGCCTGCCCATTGTGTGAGCCTTGACTGTAAATATTGGTAGGCTATTTAACTGCAGAGAATATCACAATTCAGCCTTATCCTGTCCATACCTGACCTGAGCTTCCAGCAGGGCTCTGTGGACAGCAGTCAGGAGAGGGCATGGTCTCGTGGAGCACTGTCGCTAGTTATCACACTCCTGACACCACCCGAGCTCACTCAGCACACGCCAGCAGTGGAACCTAGGACCCTCTTGGTATGTTCAGTCCCACACTATGCAGTGCTTTACCAACTCGGCAGGGTTTCACTTTAATCCTTGTATCATCTTTCCAGCTGGTTTTACTCTTGCGGAGGTTTACCTGCATGTAGATGGCTGATAGTGACTTCTGACACTAAGCTGCTGTGTGTGGCTGGCAGAAGACTCACCAATAACAACTGGTTCCCTTCTCATTCCACTCAAAAAAATCAATATCTGATGAGTAGCATGTTCCAAGGTAATGAGCCATTGTTAGCAGGGGACGTACATGGCAGGCCGAGTCAGTACCACTGCATCGTGACTCAAGCTGTCGATGCTGCACATGTCCCCGAGTTAATATCGTACCCGCCCAACTGATGTGAGACTTGCAGAGTATACTCAGTGCTCGGAGCCTGCTGGTACCTCTCCAGTTAAGGGTTTATACCGTCTGAATCCAATATCCACAGAGTATAAATATGGCCTCGGGCAGACACCAGCAAGTCTGTTGTTCAGTTATTTAAGTTGAAACTCCCTTCCATACCTCAATGTCTTAATAGTGGCATACTGCAGTAAACCCCCAAACCTAAATCACTGGACAAATGCTTCCAATTCTGTCTCGTAATGAATCCCTGATTAAAATTATAGTGGTCAGAGCTTTAAATGTCCCGATTATATAACTTCTGTTTCATTGCTAATTTACATTGCTTCTCACCCCCTCCATCCCGCCCCCCTCCATCCCGCCCCCCTCCATCCCGCCCCCCCTCCATCCCGCCCCCCTCCATCCCGCCCCCCTCCATCCCGCCCCCCTCCATCCCGCCCCCCTCCATCCCGCCCCCCTCCATCCCGCCCCCCTCCATCCCGCCCCCCTCCATCCCGCCCCCCTCCATCCCGTCCCTCCATCCCGCCCCTCCATCCCGCCCCCCCTCCATCCCGCCCCCCTCAATCCCGCCCCCCTCCATCCCGCCCCCCTCCATCCCGCCCCCCTCCATCCCGCCCCCCTCCATCCCGCCCCCCTCCATCCCGCCCCCCTCCATCCCGCCCCCCTCCATCCCGCCCCCCTCCATCCCGTCCCTCCATCCCGTCCCTCCATCCCGCCCCCCTCCATCCCGTCCCTCCATCCCGTCTCTCCATCCCGCCCCCCCCTCCATCCCGCCCCCCCCCATCCCGCCCCCCTCCATCCCGCCCCCCCTCCATTCTCCCTCCCTCCCCCCTCCATTCCCCCCCACTCCATTCCCCACCCCCTCCATTCCCCCCCATTCTCCCTCCCCCCCTCCATTCTCCCTCCCCCCCTCCATTCTCCCTCCCCCCCTCCATTCTCCCTCCCCCCCCCATTCTCCCTCCCCCCCTCCATTCTCCCTCCCCCCCTCCATTCTCCCTCCCCCCCTCCATTCTCCCTCCCCCCCTCCATTCTCCCTCCCCCCTCCATTCTCCCTCCCCCCCTCCATTCTCCCTCCCCCCCTCCATTCTCCCTCCCCCCCTCCATTCTCCCTCCCCCCCTCCATTCTCCCTCCCCCCCTCCATTCTCCCTCCCCCCCTCCATTCTCCCTCCCCCCCTCCATTCTCCCTTCCCCCCTCCATTCTCCCTTCCCCCCTCCATTCTCCCTCCCCCCCTCCATTCTCCCTCCCCCCTCCATTCTCCCTCCCCCCCTCCATTCTCCCTCCCCCCCTCCATTCTCCCTCCCCCCCTCCATTCTCCCTTCCCCCCTCCATTCTCCCTTCCCCCCTCCATGCAGCCTCCCCCTCCATGCACCCTCCCCCCCCCCTGCACCCTCCCCCACCCATTCTCCCTCCCCCCCCATTCTCCCTCCCCCCCATTCTCCCTCCCCCCACTACTCTCCCTCCCCCCCACTACTCTCCCTCCCCCCCACTACTCTCCCTCCCCCCCACTACTCTCCCTCCCCCCCTCCACTCTCCCTCCCCCCCACTACTCTCCCTCCCCCCCTCCACTCTCCCTCCCCCCCACTATTCTCCCTCCCCCCCTCCACTCTCCCTCCCCCTCCACTCTCCCTCCCCCTCCATTCTACCCCCCTCCATTCTACCCCCCTCCATTCTACCCCCCTCCATTCTACCCCCCTCCATTCTACCCCCCTCCATTCTACCCCCCTCCATTCTACCCCCCTCCATTCTACCCCCCTCCATTCTACCCCCCTCCATTCTACCCCCCTCCATTCTACCCCCCTCCATTCTACCCCCCTCCATTCTACCCCCCTCCATTCTACCCCCCTCCATTCTACCCCCCCTCCATTCTACCCCCCCTTCATTCTACCCCCCTCCATTCTACCCTCCCTCCATTCTACCCTCCCTCCATTCTACCCCCCTCCATTCTACCCCCCCTCCATTCTACCCCCCCTCCATTCTACCCCCCCTCCATTCTACCCCCCATCCATTCTACCCCCCCTCCATTCTACCCCCCCTCCATTCTACCCCCCCTCCATTCTACCCCGCTCCATTCTAACCCCCCTCCATTCTCTCCCCCCCTCCATTCTCTCCCCCCTCCATTCTCTCCCCCCTCCATTTTCTCCCCCCCTCCATTTTCTCCCCCCCTCCATTTTCTCCCCCCCTCCATTTTCTCCCCCCTCCATTTTCTCCCCCCCTCCATTTTCTCCCCCCCTCCATTTTCTCCCTCCCCTCCATTTTCTTCCCCCTCCATTTTCTCCCCCCTTCCATTCTCCCCCCTCCCCTCCATTCTCCCCACTCCCCTCCATTCTCCCCCTCCCCTCCATTCTCCCCCCTCCCCTCCATTCTCCCCCCTCCCCTCCATTCTCCCCCCTCCTCTCCATTCTCCCCCCCCTCTCCATTCTCCCCCCCCCTCTCCATTCTCCCCC
>NC_091992.1:2423817-2546236 GCF_044704955.1 Pristiophorus japonicus | reverse complement strand
CTCCCCCCTCCATTCCCACCCCCATCGCCCCCGCCCCTCCATCCGCTCTCCTCCTCCCCCCCCCCCCCCCCACAAATCACCTGTCCCTCCATTCCCCTCCCCCCCGCTCTCGGTGGACTGCTCCTTGCATTATCTGGTCAACACACGATGCACTGCTACAGAGCACGCCAGACTGGGCCATGCCGTTTAATGTGTAGACTCTGGTTTTTGATCCTTAACATTGGGTTTTAATGTGGGATTCCTTAGCGGTGAGAATTTTAAGCTGTTTATTTTTGGAGTGTTAGCTCCTCCTGGTTATTGCCGAAGTCACAGAAATGCTGGCAGTTATCGAGGGCCATGTGGCGTGCTGGTGTTCCATGCTGGCCAGGAAGGTCCCAGGTTTGAATCCTGCTCTGTGCTGCCTTAGCTGATCTCCGGGAGCAGCACCGAGGACACTAACATCAGCCTCCGTGTTCCCGAGAGTAGAATCAGCCCAAGTTCCGTCTCCTGATTGCTATCACTTCCCCTTTGTGGGCCGTGTTTGAGTGCTGGGTGAGGAATCCGCTGTGAAGACCCTGCCCCATGACCAAATGGATAGGCAGCATTCACTGTCTTTTCACCTGCCGAAGAGCTCCATGGGCTCCGTGCCTGTGGGATTGTGCAACGGCACAATTCATCATCCACAAACCGAGAGAACGGCGGGTGGGGGTGAACTCGTGTTCAGGCTCTTGGGTTTGCATTGTATTTTATACAAAAACTGTGAAATGTTTTTTTGTCTCCTGGCAGTTAGTGGCCTTTGTGATTACAGCATTGGCCAGGCTCATTGGGCACCGAGCCGTACAATTAATATTGCATAAGTTGTTCCTCTCAAACTAACGTGCTGTGACACAGAGCAAGACCAAAGCTTTGCCTCCCTGGCCAGAGTCATGCCCAGAGACTACCTGCACAGTGAATTCCCATGAATCATTCTTAGTTGTGCAATGGTGTGAAGCATTTAAAAGAAAGTTTTTCTACTTATGAGGTGAAGGGTATGACGATCAGATCGTGGCCTTTCACACAGGCAAGCTGCGATGCACAGAGCCAGGTGAGGTATTCGGAGGCATTTCCTCAAGCCTGTGGTGCCAACCAGTAGTGGGGTGACCTTCCCTTGCGAGGGCAGTTCCTGGCATTTGTGTCGTTGGTTCAATGCCCAATCGTACAGCTTTGCCTCCCTGGCCAGAGGTGCACTATGATGGAGCAGGGCTGTGTCCTGAAGTCTGCCTAACAGCCTGATACACAACTTATGGAAGTTATCCAGCAGGCAAGGCATGTTCAAATATCAGTCTCTGTTACAATTTGAATTTAGAAATCTGCTGGGTTTGGAGTTCACGAGAGCTAGCAGACTGCCTTGGTAATCCATGTTTATCTCGATTTCTGGCAGCTTCTATTCTTATCAAGGCATTATTAATCAGCGAGGCATGAATATGACATGGCTTAGGTCTGTGTTCCTGAACTTTTGTTTAATGTATGGGCTGAATATTGAAAATGGCAGCGCCTTGCTGTATCTTGTTAGTAGCAGTCTCATTTTTCCACTCTTCCTCACTTCAATTCTGTTGCCAACCATTTGTGCACAGGAAGAAGATGTCATCATTGAAGAATACGAGGGACAAGACTCTGAGCCCGAAGGCAGTGGAGGGGAAGATGATATAAAAGAGCTGCGGGCAAAAAAGCAAGCACTGACTAAAAGATTTGCTGAGCAGCAGCGCAGACAGGAAAAGATCCAGGTACCCAAGGCTCTTCACTGGGAAAAGAACTTTCCATCTTTTTTTTTTTCTTTCATTTCTGTCAGCCTTGAATAGGAGCCAGAACCATCTGTCTAGCCATATGCTTCAAACTCTTGCGCTATGCAGGGCTGGTTATAAAATAGGCAAACCAAAGACCCTTTTGGGAAAATGCACATGTGTGCCCTCGAGGCTTTGGCTTTGGTCCTGAACAGACTCCAGTTATTTTTCCAAACCCAGTTTAACCTTTTAAAAGTAAGATAAATGTTTTAAAATGTTAATATCAACAGTGTTGGATGCTTTCTCGATTTATCCATTCAGAAAAAACATGTTTTCAGCCGGCTTCTTCCAAAGACTCATTTATTAAAGTTAGTTTTATGTTTTTTTCCCTTCAAACTCCCTGCTCAGGACCCAGCGTCTCGTATTAAAATCATTAAAATCAATCACTGACTTTGTTAACCTGTGCACCAGCTAGAACTGATTTCTTATTTTTGAAAGGATTAGTTCCAGCTTTAGTTCCATTAACCCTTGAAGCGCTGAAATTTCACTCCCATCACTGTACAACCAAACTCTTTGCAACCTTTCCTTTATGTAATTCATTACACACAGATCTTAACCACAAGGCCTGGCCCCTGGAGCTCTCAGGTAAGATTGCTGGGATGGAGGGGAGTGAGTGGGGCAGAGTTCCTCGCAGCATTATTGTGCTTTGCCCTTGCACCCCGTGTTGCCTTGACAGCAGCAAACCAATCAAAGTCAGACATTCATTCTTTCGAGTCCTCATTATGTACATCTAAGTAGAGCAATTTGCAGCGTTACCAATTTCTCTAGAATGTGACTGTAAAATGGGGGTGTGGTTATTGACTAAGGAAACCACAAACTAAATGCAACTTGGCAAATAGCAACTTCACACGTTATAATTAAGTTTCAGAATAGACCGTTGCCAGTACAGTGAATGAAAACTCTTGTCAAAACCATCAAAAAGGAAATATAAACATACGAACAATGACGGACAGGTAAAGACCACCTGGTCCGCCCAGCCTGTCCCCCCACAATTGCGATGCCTTGTGTGTCACAATTTATACACTCCACCCCACCCCAAACCATGTGATCTCCTGGGAGAAGCAAAAAAAAACCTGATAACCCAGGCCAATTTGTGGGGGGAAAATCTGGGAAATTCCTCTCCGACCCATCTAGGCGATTGAAACTAGTCCAGGAGATCACTCTGGCCATTAAATTCCCTGCAGTACCGATCTTCTGTAAGAGGTGATCTCCGCCACAGCCAGAAACAAATCCAGCTTTTGCTTGAAGGAATTCAGTGAGTCTGCATCCGCCACATGGAACGGCAGCTTGTTCCAGAGGTCTACTGTTCTCTGGGAAACGACTCACCTCCCGATGTGTAACATCGATCTAGCCCCATACAACTTAACTGTGTGACCCCTGGTCCTGCCTAACCTATGTAAATGAAATAAAATGTCAGCTGGAACACTGTCTATTTCCTTCATTATCTTATAAACCTCAATCCGATCCCCTAAATCTATACTGCTCTAAGAACATAAGAAATAGGAGCAGGAGTAAGCCACCTGGCCCCTCGAGCCTGCTCCACCATTCAATAAGATCATGGCTGATCTGATCATGGACTCAGCTCCACTTCCCTGCCCGCTCCCCATAACCCTTTATTCCCTTTTCATTCAAAAATCTGTCTATCTCCGCCTTAAATATATTCAATGACCCAGCCTCCACAGCTCTGTGGGACAGAGAATTCCACAGATTTACAACCCTGTGAGAGAAGAAATTCCACCTCATCTCAGTTTTAAATGGGTGGCCCCTTATTCTGAGACTATGTCCCCTAGTTTTAGTTTCCCCTATGAATGGAAATATCCTCTCTGCATCCACCTTGTTGAGCCCCCTCATTATCTTATATGTTTCGATAAGATCACCTCTCATTCTTCTGAACTCCAATGTGTACAGGCCCAACCTACTCAACCCTAAGGTAGAGATTCCCAACTCTTTTAGCCTATCTTGATAACTAAGATGCTTTAGACTTGGAATTAGTCTAGTGGTTCTCTTCTGCATCCTTTCCAGAGCCTCAATATCACCCACCATGTGAGGAGACCAAAACTGGACATCGTATTCCAAGTGCGGCCTGACTAAGGTCTTGTACAAAGACAGAACAGTACGCCTCATCTTATACTCAGTTGTCCTATGGATACACCCAAACACCCTATTTACTCTAGCTATCGCTGCATGGCATTGCTCATGTACCTTTAAGGATGTATGCACTAGAATGCCCAAATCTCTTTCTATCTCCACTATCTTTAATGCCTTTCCCTGGACAGTGTATGAATGTTGAGCATTTGCCCTGCCCACATGCATAACACTGCATAGTATTGAGCCCAAACTCCCAACACATTAAGATCTGCCTGAAGCAGACGAGCATCTTCTACAGTTCTCGCACTCTCACAGATCGTGGTGGTATCTGCAAATTGTGCCACCAACCCCAAAATCCAGATCATTAATAAAAATAGTAAAAAGCAACAGTCCCAACACTGTGGGACACCACTGGTGAGCGGTTTCCAAATACATCTGTAACTGCTCTTTGCCTGCGTCCTGCCAGCCAGTTGTGTATCCAGCTCACTATATTTCCACTAATACCAGAGGTTCTGATCTTTTGGAGAAGCCTCTTATGCGGTACCTTATCAACAGCTTTTTGGAAATCGAAGTAGACAATTTCTACTGGGCTTTCCTCCTCCACCAACTTTGTAATTTTTTCAAAAAAATACAATTAGATTCGTGAGCCATGACCTCTTTATTTTTTTATGAAACCATGTTGGGTGTCCCAAATATGTTCCTCCCGATCCAAGTATTCATATATTGCATCCCTTATGATTCCTTGCCTATTACTGATGTTAAACTGATGGGCCTATAGTTACCCGGGTCTGCCTTGTCACCTTGTTAAAAATGGGGACTACATTAGTCTTCCAATCTGTAGGAACCATTCCAGAGTGCAGTTAGCTATTAAACATACAGGCCAGGGGCTCACACAGCACATGTCTCATCTCCCGGAGGGGCTCACACAGCACATGTCCCATCTCCCGGAGGGGCTCACACAGCACATGTCCTATCTCCCGGAGGACCCTCACACAGCACATGTCTCATCTCCCGGAGGGGTTCACACAGCACATGTCCCATCTCCCGGAGGGGCTCACACAGCACATGTCCCACCTCCCGGAGGGGCTCACACAGCACATATCCCATCTCCCGGAGGGGCTCACACAGCACATGTCCCATCTCCCGGAGGGGCTCACACAGCACATGTCCCATCTCCCGGAGGACCCTCACACAGCACATGTCCCATCTCCCGGAGGACCCTCACACAGCACATGTCCCATCTCCCGGAGGACCCTCACACAGCACATGTCCCATCTCCCGGAGGGGCTCACACAGCACATGTCCCATCTCCCGGAGGACCCTCACACAGCACGTGTCCCATCTCCCGGAGGGGCTCACACAGCACATGTCCCATCTCCCGGAGGGGCTCACACAGCACATGTCCCATCTCCCGGAGGACCCTCACACAGCACATGTCCCATCTCCCGGAGGGGCTCACACAGCACATGTCCCATCTCCCGGAGGACCCTCACACAGCACGTGTCCCATCTCCCGGAGGGGCTCACACAGCACATGTCCCATCTCCCGGAGGGGCTCACACAGCACATGTCCCATCTCCCGGAGGGGCTCACACAGCACATGTCCCATCTCCCGGAGGATCCTCACACAGCACGTGTCCCATCTCCCGGAGGGGCTCACACAGCACATGTCCCATCTCCCGGAGGACCCTCACACAGCACGTGTCCCATCTCCCGGAGAGGCTCACACAGCACATGTCCCATCTCCCGGAGGACCCTCACACAGCACATGTCCCATCTCCCGGAGGGGCTCACACAGCACATGTCCCACCTCCTGGAGGGGCTCACACAGCACATGTCCCATCTCCCGGAGGAACCTCACACAGCACATGTCCCATCTCCCGGAGGAACCTCACACAGCACATGTCCCATCTCCTGGAGGACCCTCACACAGCACATGTCCCATCTCCCGGAGGAACCTCACACAGCACATGTCCCATCTCCCGGAGGACCCTCACACAGCACATGTCCCACCTCCTGGAGGGGCTCACACAGCACATGTCCCATCTCCCGGAGGGGCTCACACAGCACATGTCCCATCTCCCGGAGGACCCTCACACAGCACATGTCCCACCTCCTGGAGGGGCTCACACAGCACATATCCCATCTCCTGGAGGACCCTCACACAGCACATGTTCAATCTCCCGGAGGACCCTCACACAGCAAAATGTCCCATCTCCCAGAGGGGCTCACACAGCACATGTCCCACCTCCTGGAGGGGCTCACACAGCACATGTCCCATCTCCCGGAGGACCCTCACACAGCACATGTCCCATCTCCCAGAGGGGCTCGCACAGCACATGTCCCATCTCCCGGAGGACCCTCACACAGCAAAATGTTCCATCTCCCGGAGGACCCTCACACAGCACATATCCCATCTCCCAGAGGACCCTCACACAGCAAAATGTCCCATCTCCTGGAGGGGCTCGCACAGCACATGTCCCATCTCCCGGAGGACCCTCTGTGGATATCATCTGGCCCGGCTGCTCTGTCTATTATCAAGTTCTTAATTCTTTCTAAAACAATATGTTTATCTATGTTAATGTTACTAACAAAACTAATATTGTTACATTTTAATATTTGAGCATCATCTTCAAGGGTGAAGATTGATGCAAAGTACTGATTTAATATTCCCGCCATACTCGGTGAGTCCTGTGTAACTTGTCCTTGAACACCCTATAGTGGCCCAATACAGTCATTGATAGTTCTCTGACTCTTCACATCACTAAAAAAAAGCTCTTCCCATTACTGTCACAGTTGTCTACAATCTTTTTTTCCATTAGTCTTTTTGCTGATCTAATCGCAGCCTTCATTTTCTTTAGTTCCCTGTTTATTTGAATAATACATGTTTTTAATTTATAGAAACATTCCTGTTTACATCTTATTTGTCTTTGTACAGAGCCAGTCAGCTTTATCTTACCACAGTTCCTTCTTTTGATTTTGGGTTCATTTTTGTTTTTTACATTTTTAATCTTGTCCTTTAAAACTTTCCATTCATATTCAACATCGGTCTCATCACCACCGAGGAGGGTTGGCCAATTTACCCGCACCAAGTCATCCGTCATTTTGGAGAAGTTTGCTCTCCTGAAATCCGGTACAGGTTCTCAGTTCCTTTAGTTCTACCAGCCAATTGGACAGATTCCTAATTTAACGGAGTAGAGGGATATGTGCAGGGGTAAGAGGGAGGTGACAGTCTGGGCAGGTCCCGCATTGGACCCAAACAACAACATGGGTGAGATGGGTTGCTGAGTCTTAAGAACATAAGAAATAGGAGCAGGAGTCGGCCATTTGGCCCCTCGAGCCTGCTCTGCCATTCAATGAGATCATGGCTGATCTGATCATGGACTCAGCTCCACTTTCCTGCCCGTCCCCCATAGTCTGTTGCTCCCATATCGCTCAAAAATCTGTCTTATCTCCACCTTAAATATATTCAGTGACCCAGCCTCCACAGCTCTCTGGGGCAGAGAATTCCTGTCTTGTCTTGTTTCCACCTCATGTTTTTCAAGGGGCGCACTGGTTCAACATTACCAGCTGGAAGACTGGGTTCCTGGCCCAGGGCTTTCCACCACCTGGACTCAATGTATTTGGAGTCTAATCTCGGGGCCGTCCATTCTTTGGACTCCATTCCTTGGTTGGCTGCTTGACACTCACTCACTCACACATTACATTGCAACAGTGACTACACTTCAAAAAAGATTGGCTGTAAAGCGCTTTGGATGTCCTGAGGTGGAGAAAGGCACTATATAAATGCAAGTCTTTCTTTCCCACTTGTCTCTATTGAAGCTTCATCCTCTGTCCACAGGTCAGTAATATCAGACCAGCAATCATTTTGGTGAGCCTTCTCTGAAGTTTTTGTTTGTGCCTCAATATACTTTGTTGGGCACAGTAAGTAAAACTAGATGTAATTCCCCGAGTTGTCATGGTGATTTTGTTGGATTCACATACTGTGGATGTTCTAGTAGAGTCAGACATTCAGATTGTGCAGGAAATTGTTGCTCCACAGTGATTCAGTTGTAGGCTTCCCCGATGGATCATTAACTGTTGCCAGTGAGTAGCTGAGCTGGACAGATCAGAAGGGCCTCGGTTCCATCTGTGCTAAATTAGCTGCTCTGAGCTGGGCCAGTGGGCTTATTTAGGGAGAGGGAAATCTGCCGGTATCCCTACTCCATCATTATCTGAAGACTCCTGCTAAAAGTGTACACAGGTCGGGTTTTGAGTGAGTGCAGAATCCTGCTCAGCTGTGGACCCTCTATAGTTGAATCAGTCTTTGACACAGTCTCTACTGAAATGATGAAAGGTTCCAATGTGGCACTGACTGAGATTTCCCCAGTGCTGGGATAGCTATTCATTGTGTTGTTAATAATCTTGTTACCATAAGAGCATAAACCCCCAGCGAGACTAGCCAAGTCAACCCCACAGTCCATGTATGAGCATTCTGTCATGGGTCGCCCACTCCCCACCACCACTTTTAACAACACATTTTGCTCTTTACCGCAAAATTATAAACATACTTTACACACAAATTTACTGGGTTTTTTTCATCAATAACGTGCAACAGAAAGCTTCCTCGTTCATTCCTTGAGCTCTCCTAAAATAAACCAAGCTTTCCACCACTGGGGTGTTCCTTGCATCATGTCCAGGACTCGTGTAGACTATTTGCTGGAGATTGATCGTGGTGAACAACTCCATTATCATTGTAATATGCGGCTGCCCGGCTGGTAGGTGAACTAGTTGGACCTCCATCTTTTTCATTTAGGAATTCTTATGTTCCTACCTCTTTAACCTTCAATCCCTTTTCTCAACAGATATCAACTTCTCTTTTAAAGGTGTAAATTGAGACCAAATGAGTTCCCTTCTCTGGGAATCTGTTCCACATGTTCCTCTGGGAGGGCATCTCGTTTCTAACCTTCCTCAAGGCTTGTTTCTTCTAATCCTACGCTCCAAGTTTGCTTATTTCATTGCTTGAAAATCTGCACCATGTCTCCTCTTAGGCTTTTCTCCAGCAAAATTAAGCTTGAGCTTTTCCTCAATAGCCTGGGCTCATCTGAGTCATTTTTCTCTCAACCCTTTCTAATCTTTCTATTTCCTGCCAAACTGCACACCATACTCTAAGATTCGTCTCGGCACTGACCTGTACAGTGTCCGTACTCTAGTACACAATTAACTTTATTACTAATTGTCTCACTCCCAAATGCTTTCCCTTCCCAGCCTTTAGCAATGGAACCCCTTTGTTGGGATTTTTTTTTGTTTTTGAGTACTTTGGATGGTTGATCCTGATATTTATTGGTAATTGTTGCTGTTTAAATATAGAAACATAGAAACATAGAAAATAGGTGCAGGAGTAGGCCATTCGGCCCTTCTAGCCTGCACCGCCATTCAATGAGTTCACGGCTGAACATGCAACTTCAGTACCCCATTCCTGCTTTCTCGCCATACCCCTTGATCCCCCTAGTAGTAAGGACTACATCTAACTCCTTTTTGAATATATTTAGTGAATTGGCCTCAACAACTTTCTGTGGTAGAGAATTCCACAGGTTCACCACTCTCTGGGTGAAGAAGTTTCTCCTCATCTCGGTCCTAAATGGCTTACCCCTTATCCTTAGACTGTGACCCCTGGTTCTGGACTTCCCCAACATTGGGAACATTCTTCCTGCATCTAACCTGTCTAAACCCATCCGAATTTTAAACGTTTCTATGAGGTCCCCTCTCATTCTTCTGAACTCCAGTGAATACAAGCCCAGTTGATCCAGTCTTTCTTGATAGGTCAGTCCCGCCATCCCGGGAATCAGTCTGGTGAACCTTCACTGCACTCCCTCAATAGCAAGAATGTCCTTCCTCAGGTTAGGAGACCAAAACTGTACACAATACTCCAGGTGTGGCCTCACCAAGGCCCTGTACAACTGTAGCAACACCTCCCTGCCTCTGTACTCAAATCCCCTCGCTATGAAGGCCAACATGCCATTTGCTTTCTTAACCGCCTGCTGTACCTGCATGCCAAACTTCAATGACTGATGTACCATGACACCCAGGTCTCATTGAACCTCCCCTTTTCCTAATCCACCATTCAGATAATAGTCTGTCTCTCTGTTTTTACCACCAAAGTGGATAACCTCACATTTAACATTATACTTCATCTGCCATGCGTTTGCCCACTCACCGAACCTATCCAAGTCGCTCTGCAGCCTCATAGCATCCTCCTCACAGCTCACACTGCCACCCAACTTAGTGTCATCCGCAAATTTGGAGATACTACATTTAATCCCCTCGTCTAAATCATTAATGTACAATGTAAACAGCTGGGGCCCCAGCACAGAACCTTGCGGTACCCCACTAGTCACTGCCTGCCATTCTGAAAAGTACCCATTTACTCCTACTCTTTGCTTCCTGTCTGCCAACCAGTTCTCAATCCATGTCAGCACACTACCCCCAATCCCATGTGCTTTAACTTTGCACATTAATCTCTTGTGTGGGACCTTGTCGAAAGCCTTCTGAAAGTCCAAATATACCACATCAACTGGATCTCCCTTGTCCACTCTACTGGAAACATCCTCAAAAAATTCCAGAAGATTTGTCAAGCATGATTTCCCTTTCACAAATCCATGCTGACTTGGACCTATCATATTACCTCTTTCCAAATGCGCTGCTATGACATCCTTAATAATTGATTCCATCATTTTACCCACTACTGAGGTCAGGCTGACCGGTCTATAATTCCCTGTTTTCTCTCTCCTTTTTTAAAAAGTGGGGTTACATTGGCTACCCTCCACTCGATAGGAACTGATCCAGAGTCTATGGAATGTTGGAAAATGACTGTCAATGCATTCGCTATTTCCAAGGCCGCCACCTTAAGTACTCTGGGATGCAGTCCATCAGGCCCTGGGGATTTATCGGCCTTCAATCCCATCAATTTCCCCAACACAATTTCCTCACTAATAAGGATTTCCCTCAGTTCCTCCTCCTTACTCGACCCTCTGACCCTTTTTATATCCGGAAGGTTGTTTGTGTCCTCCTTAGTGAATACCGAACCAAAGTACTTGTTCAATTGGTCCGCCATTTCTTTGTTCCCCGTTATGACTTCCCCTGATTCTGACTGCAGGGGACCTACGTTTGTCTTTACTAACCTTTTTCTCTTTACATATCTATAGAAACTTTTGCAATCCGTCTTAATGTTCCCTGCAAGCTTCTTCTCGTACTCCATTTTCCCTGCCCTAATCAAACCCTTTGTCCTCCTCTGCTGAGTTCTAAATTTCTCCCAGTCCCCGCGTTCGCTGATATTTCTGGCCAATTTGTATGCCACTTCCTTGGCTTTAATACTACCCCTGATTTCTCTTGATAGTCACGGTTGAGCCACCTTCCCTTTTTTATTTTTTCGCCAGACAGGAATGTACAATTGTTGTAGTTCATCCATGCGGTCTCTAAATGTCTGCCATTGCCCATCCACAGTCAACCCCTTAAGTATCATTCGTCAATCTATTCTAGCCAATTCACGCCTCATACCTTCAAAGTTACCCTTCTTTAAGTTCTGGACCATGGTCTCTGAATTAACTGTGTCATTCTCCATCCTAATGCAGAATTCCACCATATTATGGTCACTCTTCCCCAAGGGGCCTCGCACAACGAGATTGCTAATTAATCCTCTCTCATTACACAACACCCAGTCTAAGATGGCCTCCCCCCAGTTGGTTCCTCGACATATTGGTCTAGAAAACCATCCCTTATGCACTCCAGGAAATCCTCTTCCACTGTATTGTTCCAGTTTGGTTAGCCCAATCTATGTGCATATTAAAGTCACCCATTATAACTGCTGCACCCTTATTGCATGCACCCCTAATTTCCTGTTTGATGCCCTCCCCAACATCACTACTACTGTACACAACTCCCACTAAAGTTTTTTGCCCTTTGGTGTTCTGCAGCTCGACCTGTATAGATCATCCAAGCTAATGTCCTTCCTAACTATTGCATTAATCTCCTCTTTAACCAGCAATGCTACCCCACCTCCTTTTCCTTTTATTCTATCCTTCCTGAATGTTGAATATCCCTGGATGTTGAGTTCCAAGCCCTGATCATCCTGGAGCCACGTCTCTGTAATCCCAATCACATCATATTTGTTAACATCTATTTGCACAGTTAATTCATCCACCTTATTACGGATACTCCTTGCATTAAGATACAAAGCCTTCAGGCTTGTTTTTTTAACACCCTTTGTCCTTTTAGAATTTTGTTGTACAGTGGCCCTTTTTGTTCTTTGCCTTGGGTTTCTCTGCCCTCCACTTTTCTTCATCTCCTTTCTGTCTTTTGCTTTTGTCTCCTTTTTGTTTCCCTCTGTCTCCCTGCATAGGTTCCCATCCCCCTGCCATATTAGTTTAACTCCTCCCCAACAGCACTAGCAAACACTCCCCCTAGGACATTGGTTCCGGTCCTGCACAGGTGCAGACCGTCCGGTTTGTACTGGTCCCACCTCTCCCAGAACCGGTTCCAATGCCCCAGGAATTTGAATCCCTCCCTGCTGCACCACTGCTCAAGCCACGTATTCATCTGAGCTATCCTGTGATTCCTACTCTGACTAGCACGTGGCACTGGTAGCAATCCCGAGATTACTACTTTTGAGGTCCTACTTTTTAATTTAGCTCCCTAAAGGGAGGCACTTGTACTGTTGGGGGAGGTGGGATGAACCCTGCCCCATGATGTCCAACAGATCATTTTGAAATCGGACTATTTCATGTTAAGCAGAGGTAGTGAGTGAGTAATTAATTGGGCATCAGTTTATGGAACCAGACCGATGGCTGCAGGGTCTTCACTGGTCAGTCACTTATGATCTTATACATTCTTGCTTTTTCTGATATGCATAGCTTACGTTTATGAAGGCGGATCTCAGCATTCCATACAGCTCCCGGCATTCCTCACGGATCCCAGCCCTCTTGGGTATTCCTCAAAGGCTTCAGTGGTGTATGTTACTTCGAGTTCTTGGGTTCGGGACTGAATTAGAGTAATTGGCGCTAACTGACCTGAGTTTGCTTGTTGACCGAGTGTCCTATCTGGCTTTCTGTAGATGGCCACTACAGACAACTAGTTGAGTAAATTATGCCCTCGACGCGTGATACGAATTTCTCCCAACTTCACAATTCTGAGTTTGGCACTCACAGCAGTCAAAAAGCAGTGTCGGAGTAAATAGGTCGTCAGTGTGGATTATAGTTAAGGTAACGAGAGTTGTTGCATTTAGTTTCAAGGAATGTAAATATGGTTGATATCTGAGATATGGCATTCGTTCCAACTTAATGTTGCCTCCAAATTCCTGGGAGATTTAGAGGACGTCCTGCTCCCTCTCTCTAATGTCCATTTTGATTTCATTTTCTGAGGCTGGGAAGGTCGGGGTACAGTCCAGAATCTCCATGGTGATGACCTCACTCGTTCTAGCACCCGAAGAGGACACTCCCTCCATCCGTCCCGATGGCCACAACAGCAACACACAAACAAGGGACCTGATAAAGTGAGGGAGATCCTGAAGGGATATCTGTCACCTCTCAAACTACAAGAGGAGGATTAATGATTTAACAAAAATTGGGCTTAACCCTAAATAATCTGAAACATGTGTAGGTATGAGACAGGCTAGGAAATACTCCTTTATTATTGAAATTGAGATGAACAAAAATTCTAAAGTATGCACCCTAACAGGATTGTGCTACACGGGTTTCTCGAACTATGAAGAGTGGTGTGAAACCGTCCTTGTTCTTCCTAACTCTCTGCCTCTGAGTTGTGTAAGCAAAGGTTTTCCTGAATCCACCCACATGCACACATTGGCTGCTGTCCAGACCCAAGCTCCCCTCGATCAGCCTTCCCCCTTATGTTCTTTTCCTCTCCCACCTCCTCCTTCTTCAAACTCCCTTTGCGCCCCCCTTTTTCTTTTATCAACATTTCCCCCCCACCCTATCTTATCTTACCGCACAGATGGGTTTTCCTCTTGCTGTCACTACCACAGGCTTCAGCTGCTTGTTGATGAGCTCAGCTTCCCGCTGCTTCACCCTCGCTATCCTCCTGGCACAGGCTCTCGCAGTACAGCAACCTCTACTGCCTGGCGACCATCCTGCCCATCTCCCTAACCACCTCCCATGCCCCTCCAGACAGCCGTCACTGCCTCCCTCTCCAAGTGCCAGCAGTGGGTCATCAGTCATCCCCCACATCTTGGTCACCAGAGCATCCACTCCCTCGCAAACCAAGTCCTCACCGTCTACAACCCCCCTGTGGAGAAGCCATTTGACACTCTGATGCTCACAGAAACCTGGCTTATGGTCGGTAACTCCTTCCATCTCATCTTGGTCTCCTCGCCAGGCTGCATGTTATTTACCGTGTGTCCCATCCAAAGACTCTCCTCACCAAATCTCACCTGAGGTTCTTCATCTGCTGCTGGGGTACAATTTCCTCACCCTTTTCCCCACTGTTGCCCTCAAATCCTGTGCCAGCTTCCTTGCTGACATCTCTTCCCTTCTACCTCAGCCCATGCACCGAGTGATTATTCATTCTCAGCAAGTAGCCTCCACCTTCATTCCCCTGGCCGCTTCTCATCTGATTTCTATATCCCCCCCCCCCCCCCCCCACACTTGCTAGCTCTTGTGGCCTCACCAGCTGATCATTTTCTTGTTTCCTTTACCATCCACAACTCCCTGCCTACCACAACCACACTTCCAATACCTTTGCACCCTCCCCTCCCCTCACTCCTTCACCAATTCTCTCTAGCTGCCAACTCTCCCTCCTCTGGGTCTTGCACCTATCATGGCACTGCTGTCCTGCTAAACAACTCCCTCAATTCTGTTTCCAACACCCTCCCCCAACCAAGTCAGTCACCATCTTACATGAAAAATCCATCCGTAGGGTCTCTAGATTGAATTGGAGCAAGGGGACATGCCTGGCAGTGCAAGATTGGGACTGAGTCAAGCCTCCCCCAAAGCACATTTGTTAATCTGATACCCAAGCCAGGCAGGTTGACAAGACTCCGGGATATTGTAGATCATTGACCAACCAGCCTGGCTCGTTAATGGGCCCTGGGGGTACAGATCCCCCATTGGAGGCTGGTCAAACTCCCACAATCCCTGCGCATAGTTAGTCTCTGTGCATTGGCTATTGCCAAGATATGCCAAAGCTCTCTGGATTTATGCTAATGAGATTTGGGCCTTTAGGCAGAATGCATACATTCTATATTGGGCAAAGATGAACTCTCTCGGTGAGGATTTCACAGTAATTTGGTTCAGATCTTAATAAACATATCGGGATTGATTTCTATGTGTATCAGACACCCAGCTGATCACAAAAAGGTGTAATCCTCCCTACAAGCTGACAATGTGTTCTTGATTCCCTTATAACTTTGCTTTCATGCTGCAGTGTAAACTCCTTCATTATATATGCAACACTTATATCTCTGTAAATCAGAATGGCATTTCTCAGTAGAACCACCTCTTCCTGTAGGCTGAGCTAATAACACCATTGTGCCATTTAAACACTGCTCTCATGCCCCGTTTGTCCCTGAGCCGCGTGCACACAGCCAGCGGTAATAGCAATAGGTAACGGCCAGCAGTAATAGCAATAGGTAACGGCCAGCGGTAATGGCAATAGTAACGGCCAGCGGTAATGGCAATAGGTAACAGCCAGCGGTGATAGCAATAGGTAACGGCCAGCAGTAATAGCAATAGATAACGGCCAACGGTAATAGCAATAGGTAACGGCAGAAATGGGAGCAACAGATTCCAGTGGGAAAAGCTGTGCAGAATCACGAACCAAGTTAGTCACTGTCTGTTAGAAGGAATATTTGGAGTTACATTTAAGGCAGCAACACTGCTTTGGATTCAGGTGGACTATGAAACTGATCAAAATTCACCCAACTTTCTCATGTGCTTTGGTCATTGTTGTCTCGACCTTGTGCTGATCAACAAATCATATTCTACAGTGCTGGCAATGGTTTCTGTCTGCAATTGGTGTCATCTAAACACAGCTATCAGTGCTTTCTGATGGTCTGTGATATAAAACAGGGATGGAAAGTACAAACTTACATTTGAGAGATTCAATGAATAAACCATTAAGAGTGTAGCAGATTAAGATAAAATGAACCACTTAGTCTCTGAACACTTTCCACATCTCTAGAGTCATTGCTTTCCTCGAGGTTGGTATGGTGAGCCGCTGGAACCTTCTAGTTAAATTATTTTGCTTCCTAATACCTGGACGGGTAGCTATTCAATTTACAAAGAACTCCATAATCCGATGAATCTTTTCTTCAGTCATAAGTCTTTTGTGAGGGGCCTCAACAAATGCTTTCTGAAAATGGAGATGCGACACCAACAGTCCCTAACCTAGCTTTTGCATCCTCGAGGAATTCTTGGTTATTGTGAAGCCTTACTCCTTTTAATTTACAGCCCGGAAGGAGGCCATTTCGGTCCATTGTGTCCGTGCCAGTCGACCAAGAGCTCCAGCCTAATCCCACTTCCCAGCTCTCAGTCCGTAGCCTGCAGGTTACAACACTTCAAGTGCACATCCAAGTACTTTAAAAATGTGGTGAGGGTTTCTGCCTCTACCACCCTTTAAGGCAGTGAGTTCCAGACCCCCACCACCCTCATATCTTCTCTAAACCACCCCCCAATTACTTTAAATCTGTGCCCCCTGGTTGCTGACCCCTCTGTCAAGGGAAACAGGTCCGTCCTATCCACTCTATCCAGGCCCCTTATATAATTTTATACACCTCAATCAGATCTCCTCTCGGCCTCCTCTGTTCCAAAGAAAACAGACCCAGCATCTCCAATCTTTCCTCATAGCCGAAATTCTCCAGTCCATGCAGCATCCTCGTAAATCTCCTCTGAACCCTTTCCAGTGCAATCACATCTTTCCTGTAATGTCGTGACCAGAACTGTATGCAGTACTCCAGCTGTGGCCTAACCAGTGTTTTATACAGTTCAAGTATAACCTCCTTGCTCTTGTATTCCATGCTTCGACTAATAAAGGCAAGTATTCCGTATGCCTTCTGAACCACTTTATCTTCTTGGCATGTTACTTCAGGGATCTGTGGACCTGCACTCCCAGGTCCCTTTGTTCCTCTACACTTTTCAGTGTTGTACCATTTAATGTGTATTCCCTTGCCTTGTTAGACCTCCCCAAATGCATTACCTCACACTTCTCTGGATTGAATTCCATTTGCCATTGTTCTGCCCACCTGACCAGTTCATCGATATCTTCCTGCAGTCCGCAGCTTTCTTCTTCATTATCAACCACACGGCAGATTTTAGTGTTATTTGCAAACCCTGTGATTATCCTTTATCATCCTAAATTGCCTCCTTTAAAGGAGACTGAAGTATGTCCCAAAGTCATGCATTTCAACTTTACTGAAGACTGAAGTTACTTTACGGGCTGGGAATCCCGTGGGGTGGGATTTCCGCCCTGCCCAATATTGCTCTACACGGATTTGAATAGAGTGTGAAATCCGGCATGGTGTAAAACCAGCGTTGCACCCGATCCCGTTGGGTCAGGTTAAAATTGTCCCCTATGTGTTTTCCATTTTATATATCTTGTATTTTTCTCCCTAATGCCCAGGTCACTCACTGACCTCGTGCCAACAGGCAGCCTGCTTGCTGCCTTCTGCTGCTGGTGCTCAGAACTGGACACTGGGAGGTGCATGCCACTGGTCCAGTGTGTGACTCACCTGATTTCTCTCTCCCTTCCAACGGCGACACGACAGAAATTGGGAACTCGCTGATGGTTTTTTTTGGGTTCATCTTCCACCTTTAAAATAACTTTGCAGAATTGCCCACATAACATTGTTCCTTCCCTCACTTCTCTTGCAACTTACAGCAGTAGTCTTTCTGTACTTACCTCCTCAATCCTGGTCCCAGTTTGTTAATGATGGCTGTGATTTCAGCTGTATCCCCTCCCGACTCAGTCACAGGACTGTGAACACTGCCAGCACTCGTCAATACGAGTCCACTCATGACAGGCCTCTCCCATAGTCTCATTCACTTAAATGTTTTGCTCTGATCATACCCTTTTGCATTGTGATTTGATTGAACGTTCTGCATTTGGCAGTCAGTGCCGTTACATTTAGGAACCTAGGATACAAAGAAACTGAGGGGGGATGAGGAGAGTTTTTTTTACACAACGAGTTGTTGTGATTGGGAACGCACGGCCTGGAAGGGCGGTGGGAGCAGATTCAATAGTAACTCTCAAACGGGAATTGGATATAAACTTGAAAAGGAAACATTTGCAGGGCTATGGGGAAAGAGCATACGGGAAGTTATGCTAAACCTGTATCGAACCTTGGTTAGACCACACTTGGAGCACTGCGTACAGTTCTGGTCTCCATGTACCTTGGTTAGACCACACTTGGAGCACTGCGTACAGTTCTGGTTGCCATATTATAAAAAGGATATAGAGGCACTGGAGAGGGTGCAGAGAAGGTTTACAAGGATGATACCAGAAATGTGAGGGTATACATATCAGGGAAGGATGGACAGGTTGGGTCTCTCTTTTCTCTTGATAGAGGTCTTTAAAATGATGAAAGGTTTTGGTAGCGTTGATACAGAGAGAGTGTTTCCACTTGTGGGGAAGAGCATAACTGGAGGCCATCAATATAAGATAGTCACCCAGAAATCCAATAGAGAATTCAGAAGAAACTTCTTTACTCAGAGAGTGGTAAGAATGTGGAACTCGCTGCCACAGGGAGTGGTTGAGGTGAATAGTATCGATGCATTTAATGGGAAGCTAGACAAACATATGAGGGAGAAGGGAATAGAGGGTTATGCTGATAGATTTAGAGGAGGAAAGACAGGAGGAGGCTCGAGTGGAGCATAAACACCGGTGTGGACTGGGTGGGCCTAATGGCCTGTTTCTGTGCCGTATATCCCGTGTAATCCTGTGTATGCATGCGCACATGCGGAGTGGGACTAATTGACTCGCTCTTTCAAAGAGTTGGCACATGGAAGATGGGCCGAATGGCCTTCTGTGCTGTGATTCCACAAGCAAAAGATAATGTAAGAGAATTTAGAATGGGGAAACACCTTTAATGCAGGTGATAAAGTGTGATGTGAAACCAGAGATTTTATTGCTTTTAGACCAATATGGGCTCAATAATGCTTCCCTGTGGCAAGCTCCTTTATCAGTATAAAATGGGGTAAAAGACTTGCAAACACTGCTGTTAGGGCTTCTCATTTCAGGGACAGTGAATTGTTACTGAGAACCTGACTTTACACAGTGTGGAATGGTCAACTTCTCGGCATCTCATTTTTGTGCACTTCAATTATAAATTTGTTGAGGCCATAAGCGAGGCCTTGGAAGCTAATTGAATGTAGAGATGGATTTGTAGCTGAAATTCTGAAAAATCAAACCTAGATTCCATAAACTGCACACGAGCAGCAAACAGGCTCATCCGACTCACTGAGATATGGATGTGTCATCACGTGGTTCTGTTGTGTTCATTCAGTTGTATAATGCCGGTTTAAGAGTTTTGGGGCAGTTTACCACGTTAATGGCACTAGTTGTTGGTACTGTGCTATTTATATTGTTTTCTATTGTAAATATTATGAGAAAATAAAATCCTCTCGTTCTATGCAAAATACTAATTTTTTTAGAAAGGGGTCACGCATGGGACACTAATCTCTGAAGTTTGGGAACCACTAGTTTACAGCAATTTGTTCCTCCCAGGTTTGGGACAGTTTGACCTGTTTTGAATGGCGCTGCTTTTCGGTCTTCAGTTCCATTCAACTTGTCTTTGCTTTCCAATCGCCCCTGTCGTCCAAGTTCAAGATTTGTGTCACATGTTACGGATCCTTCCCAGAGATGCACGTAACACTTGTCGGTGTTTCTTGATGTTGCATGGCTTTTAAAGGGGCAAGTACTGTGCTAATAAAAGCAGAAAATGCTGAAAATACTCAGCAGGTCAGGCAGTATCTGTAGAGAGAGAAACAGAGTTAACGTTTCAGCTTGATGACCCTTTGTCAGAACTAGAAAACTTTAGAGATGTGAAAGGTTTTTAAACAAGTGTAGGGGGAGGGGAGGAAAGAACAAAAGGGAAGGGCTGTGATAGGGTAGAAGGCAGAAGAGATTAAGAGACAAAAGGGATAAGTGTAAGGCAATAATAGATCGTAATGGGACAAGTTAAGAAACCAAAGATGAGTCTAGATAGGATGGAAATGGCAGAATCGTCATTAGCTGCCATGAGAATGAGAAAAAAAGAAAACAAAATAGGGGCAGGGGTTACGGTCTGAAATTGTTGAACTCAATGTTGTGTCCAGAAGGCTGTAAAGGGCCTAAACTAAAGATGAGATGCTGTTCCTCGAGCTTACGTTGAGCTTCTTAGAACAGTGTAAGAGGCCGAGGATGGAGAGATCAGAGTGGGAATGGAGCAGGGAATTAAAGTGACAGGCGACCGGAAGCTCGGGGTCACGCTTACGGACTGAACAGAAGTGTTCTGCAAAGCAGTCACCCAATCTACGCTTGGTCTCCCAATGTAGAGAAGACCACACCGTGAGCAGCGAATACAGTATACTAAATTGAAAATAGTACCAGTAAATCACTGTTTCACCTGGAAGTAGTGTTGGGGCCCTGGACAGTGGGAATGGATGAGGTAAAAGATTGGATTGACTAGGCTTATATTCACTGGAATTTAGAAGAATGAGAGGGGATCTCATAGAAACATAAAATTCTGACGGAATTGGACAGGTTAGATGCAGGAAGAATGTTCCCGATGTTGGGGAAGTCCAGAACCAGGGGGCACAGTCTAAGATTAAGGGGTAAGTCATTTAGGACCAAGATGAGGAGAAACATTTTCACTCAGAGAATTGTGAACCTGTGGAATTCTCTACCGCAGAAAGTTGTTGAGTCCAGTTCATTCGATATATTCAAAAGGGAGTTAGATGTGGCCCTTATAGCTAAAGGGATCAAGGGCTATGGAGAGAAATCAGGAATGGGGTACTGAAGTTGCATGATCAGCCATGATCATATTGAATGGTGGTGCAGGATCAAAAGGCCGAATGGCCTGCCCTGCACCTATTTTTCTGTTTTCTATTCCATTCTCCCAGTTTCTCCATCTCAGTCACATCTGTTCTGACAGCGGCAGCTTCCATACTAGTACTTCCGATATGTCTTCCTTTTTCCTCAACCGAGGCTTCCCCGTGTCTGTTCTATTTCCCGCACTTCTGCTCTCACCCCTTCCCCTCCCTCTCAGAACCATGATAGAGTTCACCTTGCCCCCACATTTCACCCCACGTTCAATGGATCATCCTCTGCCATTTCCTCCACCTCCAGCGTGATTCCCACCACCAAACACATCAGCATTCTGAAGGGACCACTCCCTCTGTGTCACCCTGGTCCGCTCCTCAATCACTCCCAGCATCCCCTCCCTTTCCCATGGCACCTTCCCGTGCAAGCACAGGAGATGCAACAGTCAGTCTTGCCATCCCGGGAATCAGTCTGGTGAACCTTCGCTGCACTCCCTCAATAGCAAGAACATCCTTCCTCAGATTAGGAGACCAAAATTGCACACACTATTCCAGGTTTGGTCTCACCAAGGCCCTGTACAACTGCAGTAAGACCTCCCTGCTCCTATACTCAAATCCTCTCGCTATGAAGGCCAACATGCCATTTGCTTTCTTTATTGCCTGCTGTACCTGCATGCCAACTTTCAATGACTGATGTATCATGACACCCCTTTTCCTAATCTGTCACCATTCAGATAATCTGCTTTCCTGTTTTTGCCACCAAAGTGGATAACCTCACATTTATCCACATTATACTGCATCTGCCATGCATTTGCCCACTCACCTAACCTGTCCAAGTCACCCTGCAGCCTCTTAGCATCCTCCTCACAGCTCTTACTGCCACCCAGCTTAGTGTCATCTGGAAACTTAGAGATATTACATTCAATTCCTTCGTCTAAATCATTAATATATATTGTAAATAGCTGGGGTCCCAGCACTGAGCCCTGCGGCACCCCACTAGTCACTACCTACCATTCTGAAAAGGACCCGTTTATTCCCACTCTTTGCTTCCTGTCTGCCAACCAGTTCTCTATCCACGTCAGTATATTACCCCCAATACCATGTGACTTAATTATGCATACTAATCTCTTGTGTGGGTCCTTGTCAAAAGCCTTTTGAAAATCCAAATACACCACATCCATTGGTTCTCCCTTATCCACTCTACTATTTACATCCTCAAAAAATTCTAGAAGATTTGTCAAGCATGATTTCCCTTTCATAAATCCATGCTGACTTGGACCGATCCTGTCACTGCTTTCCAAATGCGCTGCTGTTTCATCTTTAATAATTGATTCCAGCATTTTCCCCACCACGAATGTCAGGCTAACCGGTCTATAATTCCCTCCTCACCTTTTTTATGACATTCTTACAGGTAACTGTGGGAGTCAGTGGGCTTATAGTGAATGTTTGTCAATAGCCTATCCCCAGAAATGGAGACAGAGAAGTTGAGGAAGGGAAAGGAAGAGTTGGAGATAGACCTTAAAAGAAGTGGCTGCAGAGATAGTGGATGCATTGGTTGTAATCTACCAAAATTCCCTGGATTCTGGGGCAGTCCCAGTAGATTGGAAAACCGCAAATGTAACGCCCCTATTTAAAAAAGGAGGGAGACAAAAAGCAGGAAACTATCGACCAGTTAGCCTAACATCTGCCATTGGGAAAATGCTGGAGTCCATTATTAAGGAAGCAGTAGTGGGACATTTGGAAAAGCATGATTCAATCAAGCAGAGTCAGCATGGTTTTATGAAAGGGAAATCATGTTTGACAAATTTGCTGGAGTTCTTTGAGGATGTAATGAGCAGGGTGGATAGGGGGAACCAGTGGATGTGGTGTATTTGGATTTCCAGACGGCATTCGATAAGGTGCCACATAAAAGGTTACTGCACAAGATAAAAGCTGACTGGGTTGGGGGTGATATATCAGCATGTATAGAGGATTGGCTAACTAACAGAAAGCAGAGAGTTGGGATAAATGGGTCATTTTCCAGTTGGCAAAAAGTGACTAGTGGGCTGCCGCAGGGATCGGTGCTGGGTCCTCAATTATTTACAATCTATATTAATGACTTGGATGAAGGGACCGAGTGTAATGTAGCCAAGTTTGCTGATGATACAAAGATGGGTGGGTAGGAAAATTGTGAGGAGGACACAAAAAATGTGCAAAGGAATATAGACAGGCTAAGTGAGTGGGCAAACATTTGGCAGATGGAGTATAATGTGGGAAAATGTGAGGTTATCCACTTTGACAGAAATAATAGAAAAGCAAATTATAATTTAAATGGAGAAAAATTGCAAAGTGCTGCAGTACAGAGGGACCTGGGGATCCTTGTGCAGGAAACACAAAAAGTTAGTATGCAGGTACAGCAAGTGATCAGGAAGGCAAATGGAATGTTGGCCTTTATTGCAAGGGGGATAGAGTATAAAAGCAGGGAAGTCCATCTACAACTGTACAGGGTATTGGTGAGGCCACACCTGGAGTACTGCGTACAGTTTTGGTCTCCGTATTTAAGGAAGGATATACTTGCATTGGAGGCTGTTCAGAGAAGGTTCACTCGGTTGATGCCGGAGATGAGGGAGTTGACTTATGAAGATAGGTTGAATAGGTTGGGCCTATATTCATTGGAGTTCAGAAAAATGGGAGGTGATCTTATCGAAACATTCAAGATAATGAGGGGGCTCGACAAGGTGGATACAGAGAGGATATTTCCACTCGTTGGGAAAACTAAAACTAGGGGACATCGTCTCAGAATAAGGGGCCACCCATTTAAAACTGAAATGAGGAGGAATTTCTTCTCTGAGGGTTGTAAATCTGTGGAATTCTGTGCCCCAGAGAGCTGTGGAGGCTGGGTCTTTGAATATATTTAAGGCGAAGATAGACAGATTTTTGAGCAATAAGGGTTATGGGGAGCGGGCAGGGAATTGGAGCTGAGTCCATGATCAGATCAGCCACGATCTTATTAAATGGTGAAGCAGGCTCGAGGGGCCAAGTGGCCTACTCCTGCCCCTATTTCTTATTTTCTTATGTTCTAAGATGAAAGAAAGGTGGAAATTGGTTGGGCCTCTGTTCAAAGAAGAAGCGGACGCTCTCAGGCCGTCCTGGTGAGGGATGGTGGTATAGAGGGATTGGACGTCCATAGTGAAACTGTTAAAGTGGCAGAGGGCATCGGAAGACTTGTGGATGTAGGTGGTAAGAAACTGGACAAGGGGATAAAAATGAGTTGAGATGGGAAACAATCAGTTCCATGGGGCAAGAGCAGGCTGAAATGATGGGTCTACTGGGGCAGTCCTGCTTGTGGATCTTGGAAAGGCGGTAGAAATGGGCTGTTGTGGGTTGGGGAACTGAGGTTGCCGGCCATGGAGGGAAGATCTCCAGAGGAGATGAGGTCAGTGACAGTCTGGGAAATTATGGCTTGATATTCGGTAGTGGGTTCATGTTCCAGGGGGAGATAGGTGGAGGTGTCAGAGAGTTGGCATTCAGCCTCCGCAAGGTAGAGGTCGGTTTGCCAAACAACAACAGCACCGTCCTTGTCAGCAAGACCTGCGCCAAGCTCTGCAGGAAGGCTCAATGTGACTGATATCCTGTAAGACTATTCAGACCACGGGTTGGTCCAGATCTTGTTTCCCCAGCCATAGAGCGACCTTGAATTCTGGCCCTGTGAAATGGCAAATCGTCTACCTGCAAATCAACAGAAGGAAGGGAATGACTTGTGGGAATAGTCGGGGCAAGATGAGCTGGCCAAATAACATTCTGCATTACCTCATGGGTTCATGGAGAAGGATACCCAGTTTGGGGCTCCAAATTCCATTCAATAGCATTGGTCACAAACCTACTTAACTTTAGTTTTGCATTTGGCTGTGATCAGTCGACATCCGTTAAACATGGCACTATAGTGTCCATGCCTTCAGACAGCACTGGCAATGATACCATACCAAGTGACACACACTGCCATCCAAAGCACTCCCTTTTGAGTTGACACCAATCGTGGAAGTGATCTCAGACACTGCAAACGCAGAATGAGAAATCCTGGTTCTGACCAGTAATTCCCGGCATTGGCTGATCTCCCACAAGCTTCTGGCAGAGGAAACTCCCCTCTGAGAATGCCAGAAAGACTCCTTCAAGTATGCGGCATCAGCTGCAGCTAGTCTTGTTGAACAGATGGCTGTTTTCTCCAATTAAACACCATCACAATCCCTTTATTACCAGCATTGGGGCTGCAATTCTTCCCACTTGCCTCCAGATAATCCTCCAAGCTCATATGCTAACCGGTATCTGCGACCACCGTGCTGGTAAACTGCACAGTTTTCGGTGGTTGAACCATAGCAGTACCCCACTGGGGTTGTCTGGACCATGTCTCATGCCATCCTATGCCTTTGCTCTTTGGACATGGGCCAGTGGGTTGTGTCCCTACTTGGCATTGTATGGATTCCTCAGATACTTGGTTTGGAGATGCTTAAGCAGGATGTTTGGTTTCTACAACTGTCGGACTCCTGGTTGACCAAAAGGAATTGGTCAGCATCAGTCCCTACTGTCCAGCAGGCATTGAAGCGTAATACTGCGACAGGCCCCTTCCTGCTGATTTCTGAACCCCTCATTTCTGAGCTTCCAGATGTTTATCCATCATCTTTGAAAATGAGTGGGCTGAAGGAAGGGAGGGAGGAGGAATACAGCTGCCGGGGTCTCAACAGACAGAGCTGGGCTCCAGCGTATCTTTGTCCTTGGCTCCTGAAATTCCTTTGAGGCGTACATTCCTCACTTCACTGCCCGGTCAGGCCTCCACATGCCAGGGGTCTAGCTGTCTGTCCGACTCTATTATGGATCTGGTATGTGTGTCAGCTGAATGTTGGCTTTTCTTTCTATGTGGCCAGTCTGGGATTATTTGGGAGAGTGTGACTCGGGCTGTTGCTTTGCCATCAAGGCCTGATAGTTACATAGGATTCCTGTGGCAGCACAGGAAGATCTCTTCTTGCAGCCCATTGAAATCCTTTCAGCTTTCCAGGTGCAAAGTATGGGAAATATCCCAGACTAGCTGAGATATTCATCTCCTATAGGATAGTGAAAGCATTGATGCATAAAGCAGGTGAGTCTATGCCCGTACGACTCTCCGGATGTTTCAGGGCGCTGGGTAAAGTTTATTAATAATTTTAGCAGCTGTACTGGGTTTTATGACAAGTTCTAGAATATAAGAATTGAGATGTAATGGTGAATCTATATGAAACCATAGTGAGATCACTGTGTGTTGGAGCACTGTGTGCAGTTTTGGTGAATTTTGATCAGTTTCATAGTCCACCAGAATCTAAAGCAGTACTGCTGCCTCAAATGCAACTCCAAACACTGCTGGAAGGAGGTTGTGGCAGCACAGCACATGCAGCGCACATTCACTAAGATGCTGCTGGGTATGAGGAAATACAAATCCAAAGACTTGAAAATGTGAGACTGTTTTCATTAGAACAGAGGAGATTACGGAGATTAAAGCATTTCAAGGGGATCGTAGGGCACAAAGTGGGACAGATGTTATGAGAGATGACAAAAGGCAGGGTCGACGAGGTAGGTTTTGAGCACGACATGGGTGACTTTGAGAGGCTTGGGGAGAGAGTTTGAGAGCAGGGGCTCAGTGGCTGAATACTCCCATGATGGTGGAGTGAAAGGAGGGTAATCGCAGATGGAAGAATGGAGGGTCTGTGTTGGGACATATAGCTGAAGAAAATTACCGAGAGTTCTGGGTCAGTTGATATTTATGGCGAATGAGGAGGGCCCTGGAGAAATTAAGCCCTGAAGTGATGGTGTGGACGGACGATGGTTTCATTTCTGGGGGAATGAGGTAGGATTGTGTGGATGAAGGATTAATTGATAGTGAATCGAGATAGGAGTGTGAGCAAGTGACAAAAGATTCAATGATGTGGGGGGGGAGTGAGGAAGGAGTGTGTGGTCAGGTGATGTTACATGCATGAAAATAGGAGGTCTTCGTCATGGCAGGATACAAGATTTGGAGCTTGCCTTGGGGTTAAAAAGGATGTACAGGTGTACACCTCTGTGAGCAGCCAGGAAAGGAGATAGGATCAGTGACTGGGGCATCACGTTTCTGGAACAGTTGAAAGCTTGGCCATTGTTGAGCTGAAAAAATATGGCTGATTCAAGGCAAGCAATGTCACAGCCTGATGCTGATGTCCAATTCCAGCGGTGGGGACTGTGAACAGCCTTAAAGGACCTGGGGCTAGACTTTCCCCTTCATTGTCGGTGGTTTTCTCGGCGGTACAGCTGTGTTTTGATGAAAAACCGTCCGCCGAAAGTTTCCTCTTTATTTTTTGAAGAGTTCCGCCCACATGCACCGCCGAGAAAACCGGCAGGGTCTAAGTTTGGCCTAAGCGGGGGCCCATTCGCACCGCCGAGGAAACCGCCCTCGGAAAGCTGCCAGAAACAGAGCAGTAGGTGAGTACCCTGCAAAGAAAAGTAAGTTCAAGGTTTTTTATAATTATTTTTAAAATTCTATAACGGCGATTACATAAAAAAGTGTTGAGAATGTTTTATAACTTTTTATTTTTTGTTTAATTGAGAAAATATTTTTTTGAGTTTTCCCCCCCTCCCAAGGCAGCCTCGGACTAAATTTTAAGTACTTACTGTCCATTCCAGTAAGAACCGCATATTTTACCTAGTTTCGCCTTTAACTGCCGAGAATCTTGGTGCAAGATCTATTTTCTCGTCGGGCGATATTTTTTACCTTTATTAATGGAAATTTTCACCAGCGTTAGTTGCAGAATGTTAGCGGTGTTTCTGGACGGCAATCGGGCGGTGAGGGGCTTTAGCGAAAGTCTAGCTCCATTGGGCTTTTCAGTGCAATAATAAAAAGAACAGTGGTCCCTGCACAGCAATTAGAATTTCCCCTAATCTCGGGAGTCGATCCTTTGGGATTTGAATCTAATTCCCATGTGTACCAGATCTGTGTGAAGAATTTCGACAAAGCATTTTAAAATCAGAGGAAAGGGAAGGAGGAGGAGAATAAACAGATTCCCTCGCACAGAGATGGTGTATTGGCTGAAGGACCTGTGACCTCTTCAAAAAGAAGCAGGAGATTGTTAGATGATATAAAAGCTCATCTCAGTCAGGCATTGAGAGAAGCATTAAATAACTGAAGGTGGTGTGAATAGCTGGCAACGAGAGGTCCAGCCAAGGAATAGGTCACAAAATGCAGCCTGTTGTCTCGGCTCACACGAGTGGCCACCTGCCAGAAGGTTCTTGGCGCGAGGGACCATACCACAGCCTTCGGGGGCAAGGGGTTGTACTTCCAGCCATCGCATTGTGCTGATATATTCCACTGCGATTTACGTTATCCATTGTACGTCAAGGGTGATGAACAAGGAAAAATGCTAGATTAATAGCTGGTTGTGTGGCTGTCTTTCTGGTTCAGTTGTCTCTACATTTGACCTCCTGCCCAGTCTGCTACCTAGGTCTCTGCTGACCTGGTGACGTTACACCTAGTTGGATTTCAATACACAGATTTTCATGAGGGGAGGTCCACTGGTGCTCCTTGTTATGGACGTGTTTCTTTAAGTGGGCCTTTATTTAAATGTAACGATCGTCTCTCTGTGGTAAAGATGTTGTGGTAAATGTTGCTTCATTGCTGTAATAGTCCTCGCAGGCTTGCACCATCCTGCCAAACAATGCGTAGAATCATCGCGATTGCAGCACAGAAGGAGGCCATCTGGCTAATTAGTTCTGTGGCAGAGCCAGCTCTTCAATGGAGCTACCTACTCGAATCCCATATTGCGTGTCAGCGGATAGTGAAGATGCTGATACAGTCTCCGACTTCAGTGCAGCATGTAAAACTGTTTCACTCTGACTCTGCATTGCCTGTGGAACCTGTAAGGTTGTTGGGGACGGGAGGCTATTAGTTGCAGAAGCTCACACAGACATAGAGCCAATTCGCAAAGAGGAAAGCAAGTGCAGAGTGAGCATACTTTGTTTAGAACAAAATCGATAAAGTCAACAAATATTGAGGGACTTTTTGGGGGGAAATGACTAAAGTTCCCTCCAACCTCGCACACAGGCCACTCTGCTACTGCATCAGTGGGGAGGAATCCTGGGGTGGCTAAATGTACAGTAATGCGAGTGGTGAATCGCATGCGGATCAGAGTCGAGCAAGGCTGTGTAATCGCACCAATGCTCTTCTCGATCTTCCTTGCTGCAATGCTCCATCTCACCCTCGACAAGCTCCCCGCTGGAGTGGAGCTAATCTACTGAACAAACAGGAAGCTGTTCAACCTCCATCTCCTCCAGTCCATTTCCAAGGCCGTCCCATCCATACTGAATTACAGTATGCAGACGACACTTGTGTCTGCGCACACTCGGAGGTCAAACTCCAAACCATTGTCAACAGCTTCATTGAAGCGTACGAGAATATGGGCCTTAGATTAAACATCCGTAGGACAAAGCTTCTCTACCAACCTGCCCCCGCCACACAGTATTGCCCCCCGATTATCAAAATCCATGATAAGGCCTTTGACAACGTGAATCATTTTCCTTACCTCAAAAGCCACCTGTCAACAAGGGCAGATGACGAAGTCCAACACCGCCTTCAGTGCGCCAGTGCAGTCTTCGGTCGCCTGAGGAAGAGAGTGTTTGAAGACCAGGACCTCAAACCTGGCACCAAGCTCATGCTGTACAGAGCAGTGGTGACACCTGCCCTCTTATATGCTTCAGAGACATGGACTATGTACAGCAGGCACTTCAAAACACTGGAGAATTACCACCAACGCTGCCTCCGCAAGATCCTGCAAATCCATTGGCAGGATAGCCGCACCAACGTCCGTGTTCTTATTCAAGCCAACATCCCCAGCATCGAAGCATTGACCACACTTCATCAGCTCCGATGGTCGCGCCACATTGTCTGCATGCCCGATACTAGACTCCCAAAACAAGCGCTCTATTCAGAGCTCCGACATGGCAAGCGAGCCCCAGGTGGGCAAAGAAAACGCTTCAAGGACACCCTCAAAGCCTCCTTGAAAAAGTGCAACATCCCCACCGACACCTGGGAGTCCCTGGCCCAAGACGCTCAAAGTGGAGGAGAAGCATCCGGGAAGGCACCGAGCACCTCAAGTCTCTTCACTGGGAGCACACGGAAACCAAGCGCAGACAGCGGAATGAGCGCACGACAACCCCAGGCTCCCCACCTACCCGTTCCTCCAACCACCATCTGCCCCACCTGGTCCCACATTGGTCTCATAAGTCACCTGACAACTCCTATTAGTGTGAAAGCAAGTCATCCTCGACTCCGAGGGACTGCCTTAGAGAAGAGAGAATGCGAGTGGTGAATCAGACTAATGTGAGAGTGGGTCCAGACACGCGTGACATTGGAAAACCAAGCCACTGGCTGGTTAAGCAAGGTACTGGTAGAGAAGGAGCTTGTGGTGCAGTGGGTTGATGAGAGCGGACTGGTGGGGGCAGGGGGCTGGTGACACGGAGGGAGGGAGGGAGGGGGCTGGTGACACGGAGGGAGGGGGGAGGGAGGGGGCTGGTGAAGCGGAGGGAGAGAAGGGGCTGGTGAGGCAGTGGGAGGAGGGGAAGGGACAAGTACTTTTGTTGGGGGGTGGGTGGGGGGGGAAGGGGGTGGGGGGGGACAGGCGGTGGTTGTTGGGGGGACTGGCGGTGGTGGGGGGGCTGGGTGTTGGGAGTGGAGGGTGGGCGGTGGGGGGGGGGGTATATGGGGGGACTGGCGGTGGGGGGTGGTGTATGGGGGGACTGGCGATGGGGGGGGGTGTGTGGGAGGACTGGCGGTGGGGGGTGGTGTATGGGGGGACTGGCGGTGGGGGGGGGTGTGTGGGGGGACTGGCGGTGGGGGGGGGTGTGTGGGGGGACTGGCGGTGGGGGGTGGTGTATGGGGGGACTGGCGATGGGGGGGGGGGTGTATGGGGGGACTGGCGGTGGGGGGGGGGTGTGTGGGGGGACTGGCGGTGGGGTGTATGGGGGGACTGGCGGGGGGGGTGTATGGGGGGACTGGCGGTGGGGGGGGGGTGTATGGGGGGACTGGCGGGGGGGGTGTATGGGGGGACTGGCGGGGGGGGTGTATGGGGGGACTGGCGGTGGGGGGGGGGGTGTATGGGGGGACCGGCGGGGGGGGGTGTATGGGGGGACTGGCGGGGGGGGTGTATGGGGGGACTGGCGGTGGGGGGGGGGGTGTATGGGGGGACTGGCGGTGGGGTGTATGGGGGGACCGGCGGGGGGGGGTGTATGGGGGGACTGGCGGGGGGGGGGGTGTGTGGGGGGACTGGCGGTGGGGGGCGCGGTGTATGGGGGGACTGGCGGTGGGGTGTATGGGGGGACTGGCGGTGGGGTGTATGGGGGGACTGGCGGTGGGGTGTATGGGGGGACTGGCGGTGGGGGGGGGACTGGGGCTGGGTGTTGGGAGTGGAGGGTGTGTGTTGGGGGGTGGGGAGGACTGGCGGTGGGGTGTATGGGGGGACTGGTGGTGGGGGGGGTGTATGGGGGGACTGGCGGTGGGGGGGGGGTGTGTGGGGGGACTGGCGGTGGGGGGGGGGGTGTGTGGGGGGACTGGCGGTGGGGGGGGGGTGTATGGGGGGACTGGCGGTGGGGGGTGGGTGTATGGGGGGACTGGCGGTGGGGGGTGGGTGTATGGGGGGACTGGCGGTGGGGGGCGCGGTGTATGGGGGGACTGGCGGTGGGGGGGGGGTGTGTGGGGGGACTGGCGGTGGGGGGGGGTATGGGGGGACTGGCGGTGGGAGGGGCGGTGTATGGGGGGACTGGCGGTGGGGGGGGGGTTGGGGCTGGGTGTTGGGAGTGGAGGGTGTGTGTTGGGGGGTGGGGAGGACTGGCGGTGGGGTGTATGGGGGGACTGGTGGTGGGGGGGGTGTATGGGGGGACTGGCGGTGGGGGGGGGGTGTGTGGGGGGACTGGCGGTGGGGGGGGGACTGGGGCTGGGTGTTGGGAGTGGAGGGTGTGTGTTGGGGGGTGGGGAGGACTGGCGGTGGGGTGTATGGGGGGACTGGTGGTGGGGGGGTGTGTGGGGGGACTGGCGGGGGGGGGGTGTGTGGGGGGACTGGCGGTGGGGGGGGGGGTGTATGGGGGGACTGGCGGGGGGGGGGTGTGTGGGGGGACTGGCGGTGGGGGGGGGGTGTGTGGGGGGACTGGCGGTGGGGGGGGGACTGGGGCTGGGTGTTGGGAGTGGAGGGTGTGTGTTGGGGGGTGGGGAGGACTGGCGGTGGGGTGTATGGGGGGACTGGTGGTGGGGGGGGTGTATGGGGGGACTGGCGGTGGGGGGGGGGGGTGTATGGGGGGACTGGCGGTGGGGGGGGGGTGTGTGGGGGGACTGGCGGTGGGGTGTATGGGGGGACCGGCGGGGGGGGGTGTATGGGGGGACTGGCGGTGGGGGGGGGACTGGGGCTGGGTGTTGGGAGTGGAGGGTGTGTGTTGGGGGGTGAGGAGGACTGGCGGTGGGGTGTATGGGGGGACTGGTGGTGGGGGGGGTGTATGGGGGGACTGGCGGTGGGGGGGGGGTGTGTGGGGGGACTGGCGGTGGGGGGTGGGTGTATGGGGGGACTGGCGGTGGGGGGCGCGGTGTATGGGGGGACTGGCGGTGGGGGGGGGTGTGTGGGGGGACTGGCGGTGGGGGGGGGTATGGGGGGACTGGCGGTGGGGGGGGGGTTGGGGTGTATGGGGGGCGGGTGTATGGGGGGGGCTGGGGTGTATGGGGGGACTGGCGGTGGGGGGGGGGGTGTGTGGGGGTACTGGCGGTGGAGGGGGGTGTATGGGGGGACTGGCGGTGGGGGGGTGTGTGGGGGGGACTGGCGGTGGGGGGGGGGTGTATGGGGGGACTGGCGGTGGGGGGGGGTGTGTGGGGGGACTGGCGGTGGGGGGGTGGGGTGTATGGGGGGACTGGCGGTGGGGGGGGGTGTGTGGGGGGACTGGCGGTGGGGGGGGTGTATGGGGGGACTGGCGGTGGGGGGGGGTGTATGGGGGGACTGGCGGTGGGGGGGGGTGTGTGGGGGGACTGGCGGTGGGGGGGGGTGTGTGGGGGGACTGGCGGTGGGGGGGGTGTATGGGGGGACTGGCGGTGGGGGGGGTGTATGGGGGGACTGGCGGTGGGGGGGGGTGTGTGGGGGGACTGGCGGTGGGGGGGGTGTATGGGGGGACTGGCGGTGGGGGGGGGTGTATGGGGGTACTGGCGGTGGGGGGGTGGGGTGTATGGGGGGACTGGCGGTGGGGGGGGTGTATGGGGGGACTGGCGGTGGGGGGGGGTGTATGGGGGTACTGGCGGTGGGGGGGTGGGGTGTATGGGGGGACTGGCGGTGGGGGGGTGGGGTGTATGGGGGGACTGGCGGTGGGGGGGTGGGGTGTATGGGGGGACTGGCGGTGGGGGGGGTGTATGGGGGGACTGGCGGTGGGGGGGGTGTATGGGGGGACTGGCGGTGGGGGGGGTGTGTGGGGGGACTGGCGGTGGGGGGGGTGTATGGGGGGGACTGGCGGTGGGGGGGGTGTATGGGGGGACTGGCGGTGGGGGGGGGTGTATGGGGGTACTGGCGGTGGGGGGGTGGGGTGTATGGGGGGACTGGCGGTGGGGGGGGTGTATGGGGGGACTGGCGGTGGGGGGGGGTGTATGGGGGTACTGGCGGTGGGGGGGGTGTATGGGGGGACTGGCGGTGGGGGGGTGGGGTGTATGGGGGGACTGGCGGTGGGGGGGTGGGGTGTATGGGGGGACTGGCGGTGGGGGGGGTGTATGGGGGGACTGGCGGTGGGGGGGGTGTATGGGGGGACTGGCGGTGGGGGGGGTGTGTGGGGGGACTGGCGGTGGGGGGGGTGTATGGGGGGGACTGGCGGTGGGGGGGGTGTATGGGGGGACTGGCGGTGGGGGGGTGGGGTGTATGGGGGGACTGGCGGTGGGGGGGGTGTATGGGGGGGACTGGCGGTGGGGGGGGTGTATGGGGGGACTGGCGGTGGGGGGGTGGGGTGTATGGGGGGACTGGCGGTGGGGGGGGTGTATGGGGGGACTGGCGGTGGGGGGGGTGTATGGGGGGGGCTGGGGTGGGGGGGGTGTATGGGGGGGGCTGGGGTGGGGGGGGTGTATGGGGGGGGCTGGGGTGGGGGGGGTGTATGGGGGGGGCTGGGGTGGGGGGGGTGTATGGGGGGGGCTGGGGTGGGGGGGGTGTGGAGGCGGTCTGGTGAACTAGTGTACAGTGTAAATGTACAGGACTGTTGCCTTGAGGCCCATAGTGTGTGTTCTGAAGGATGAGCGTGTCACATGATGAACTCCTGACTGTCCCACGCCCTCTGACAATGATTGTCATTGTAGGAAAGGGCAGTGGTGCTTGTCGGGAACAGACGCAGTGAGGACCAGAGGGGAGGGAAGTGTTGACAGCACCCTGGCAAAGTGGTCGCAGTGTTGGGCAGGGCAGGGCAGGGGGCATGGCTGCATGTGAAGGAACGTACTTCACTCAGATCCAATCGAGAACAGTTATGTTTGTCGTTCACTCAGAATATAGATTTTAAATAAACTCCTATTCAGTGTTAAAAAACAGTTAGTTTAGGACAGCGACCAGTTGGCCTGTTCTCAACCAATATACAACCCACTGGAGCGCTGTGTACACAGTATGTGCTGAAAGAGAGTCAATCGCCATCTAACTATACAGAGGTTGTAAAACTGTTCAATCTGGAGTGTGCAGGAAATCGAAAATGCTAATTCGGAGCCTTCACCGAATGTGTGAAACCCCGATCCCCGGCAGTACCATTCAGTTGTTTTAAATGTTATTTATAATTAAATTCTTGCGTTTTGTAGTCTTTTGCTAAAAATACACAAGGTAGAGGAAGAGACGGCTGAATCTCGGATTAGATGGGAAATACAAAACCAATTCATTGAGTTTTGGATTGAATTAGAGGGTCACATCCAGGCTTTTAGGATATGAGTAAGCCAGTCCCTGAATAACACAACCCAGAGGATGGGGCAGGGAGGCCATGCTCAGAATAATGGGTGGTAGTTGCAAGCTCCCCCCTTTTCCTCAGCAGTGCTTCCTTTCCTATGGCAATTGTGACCTGCATCTGGCCTGGAGGCCTACACCGATAGCATCAGAAACAGGTGGTCACAGCTCCAGTGAGAGAGAGAGAAAAAAGTTTGAAGTTTAGCCGACACCCTTTATAACCTCTAGAGGGTTTCTGTGTGGCAGCCTGCCAGTGAAGCCTTGTGAAGTGCAGAGCAACTCCAAGAGGAGCTTCTATAGACTCTTCATACACAAACACAAATAAATCTCCCCGGCTTGTGAACCCTGCAGCTCTGTATAAATCAGCCGAAAGCTGGAGTTCACTTCCACCAGCCGCTGTATGGGACTTGGCACACCTTCCCCTTGGCCTTGCTGTGTGCATCCTGTGTCCTGCGCACCACACAGCGCAGACTGCTAATGGGACGTGACAAGCTGCACAACAGCCTCTTGGCTGCCAGACTGCGATGGGGTGAAGCTGAAAGAATGGGTAGGCAGCAACTCCGCAGACTGACTGCTTCGCAGCACTTCCACTCCGGCACGGCCTTTTAACCCTTTCCCCGCTGCAAGGTGTGTGTGTCTGCACCTCATTCACAAAGTACAGTACAGCACTGCAAACTTTCCACTGCTCAACGATTGTTCTCCAGTACAACACTGCTGAGTTTCAGATGAAAACGGCAAACGTGCAAGGAACTTTGTGCTTGTTAGAAAGTGAAGTGTTTGAGCCTGAAGTTAACCCCTCCCTCTCTGGGCAGCAGGATGCCGTATGATTAACAAAGGGAAACCTGCCAGTGTTTGAACCATCCATAAAGAGACAAGTCAGGCCGATAACATGCAGGCGGGTTCCCTTCACCACAACCATCACGTTAAACCTTTATTCCTTAATCATTATTCGTCAATGGAACAAAAATACTTTCACTTGACCAGTAAATCCTCCTCTACATGCGCTGGTTTCAGTAACGCACCGTGAATAAAGCACAATATTTTCGTTGTGTTTCCAGTTAAAAACCGATTGGTTGTTTTTCCATTATTTGGGCTGTAAAGGTTGGGGAGGAAGTGTTGCAACACAGGATAGCCATTTGTATCTAGGCTCAAAGAAATCTTAGCTGCATCAACTGGAGCATAATGCCACCTTCCTATAGGGTGGGTGTGTGTGTGTAATGGCAAAGCCACCTTCCTGTGGGGGTGTCTGTGTGTGTGTAAAGGTGAGGTGGGGGAGGCGAATCTAAAGCTGTAGCCACCGTTCCATAGAGCGTTTTTGAAGGCACGACTGGTGCTGTATGGAGACGGGTGGTGGTTTATCTAAAGGTTCAGTCCCTGTTCCGTTTTGGGGGACAGTTTTGTTCCCTTACTCTCCTCTCGAGTTTCCCAGTACTGTTGGACACAGGATGCTGGCAGTGGCATTCTATAGCTGGGGGTAGGAGGTGATTGACAGTAGGGGGAGGGGGTCTCCCATGTTTGTTAAATGCTGACCTCCCTCTTGATCAGCTCTCTGTGTACCTCATGTAGATTGTGACCGTCTCGCTGTCAAACATGCCAGCATTGGTCGCTGTAGTCACCTAAGAACTCATTGGTGTGGAAGCAAGTCATCCTCGACTTAATAAGATTGCTGCTCTGACAATGGGCCACTGAAGGGGAACAGCTCTACCTCAATCGCAGATAAGGCCACCTCTGACCACTTCCTCGTATCACTCTCCACTCATATCGCCCTCCCAACCCCACCTCCTTCAGTGTCGGCCCCAGGAAAAAAAAACTCTCCCGACTCTCTACAACTGTCCAACCTGTGGCCCTCCATTCACCGTTTCATTTCTGCAGCTACCGATCTGCTCAATCACACCCTCACCACCACCACCTTTGATGCCCCAGTCCCTATTAAAACCATTACTCTCTCTCACCCTGGCTGTTCCCCCGGTACAGCCCTGATCTTCACTCCCTTAAGTCCAAGGGACGCAGACTTGAACGGATATGAAGGACAACTGGTTTAGCCATTCACCACCAGATCTGGTTGGACCACATAAAGCATTATCAGGTCCTGCTCTCATCTGACAAACTGCTCAGTATTCCAGAATCATTGTGGAATGTAAGGATAATCCCCGGCTTCTATTCTCCACTGCTAACCGTCTTTTTCAACCCCTCGCCCCAGTTTCCACCCTCACCTCCGACAATAATTGTTTAAGATTGAGACCATCCATTCAGCTGCCTCTTCCCTTCCTTCCCCTAGCCCATCAGGCTAAACTTCCTCTAAGAATCACCCCGCCCTAGCCCTGACCTCACACCTTTCTCCAGTTTCTCTCCGATCGCCCCTCATGACCTCTCCGAGCTCATCCTATCCATGAGGCCCACTTCCTGCTCCCTTGACCCTATTCCCAGCAAACTGCTGACCACCCAACTTCATTTTCTGGCTCCCATGTTAGCCGACATCGTTAACGGTTGTCTCTCCTCAGGTACTGCCCCCACCCGCCCCCAAATCTGCCGTCATCACCCCTCTCCTCAAAAAAACCAACCCTCGACCCCTCCATCCTTGCAAACTACTGCCCCGTCTCCAACCTCCCTTTCCTCTCCAACGTCCCTTTCCTCTCCAACGTCCCTTTCCTCTCCAACCTCCCTTTCCTCTCCAACGTCCCTTTCCCCTCCAACCTCCCTTTCCTCTCCAACGTCCCTTTCCTCTCCAACCTCCCTTTCCTCTCCAACGTCCCTTTCCTCTCCAACGTCCCTTTCCCCTCCAACCTCCCTTTCCTCTCCAACGTCCCTTTCCTCTCCAACGTCCCTTTCCTCTCCAACGTCCCTTTCCCCTCCAACGTCCCTTTCCCCTCCAACCTCCCTTTCCCCTCCAACCTCCCTTTCCCCTCCAACCTCCCTTTCCTCTCCAACCTCCCTTTCCTCTCCAACCTCCCTTTCCTCTCCAACGTCCCTTTCCCCTCCAACGTCCCTTTCCTCTCCAACCTCCCTTTCCTCTCCAACCTCCCTTTCCTCTCCAACCTCCATGCCTTTCTTTCCCGCAATTCCATGTTTGAATCCCTCCAATCTGGGGGTTTCTGCGTCTGCCACATTACCGAAACGGCTCTCATCAAAGTCACAAATGACATCCTTTTTGACTGTGACAAAGGTAAACTCTCCCTCCTCGTCCTTCTCGACCTGTCTGCAGCCTTTGACACGGTTGACCACTCCATCCTCCTCCAACGCCTCTCCACCATCGTCCAGCTGGGTGGGACTGCACTCGTTGGTTCCATTCTTATCCATCTCATCGTAGCCAGAGAATCACCTGCAACGGCTCCTCTTCCCATTCCCGCATCGTTACCTCCGGTAACCCCCAAGGATCTGTCCTTGGCCCCCTCCTATTTCTCATCTATATGTTGCCCCTTGGCGACATCATTTGAATACAGTCAGTTTCCATATGTACGCTGATGATACCCAGCTCTACCTCACCACCACTTCTCTCGACCCCTCCATTGTCTCTAAATTGTCAGACTGCTTGTCCGACATCCAGTTCTGGATGAGCAGAAATCTTCTCCAATTGAATATTGGGAAGACCAAAGCCATTGTTTTCGGTCCCCGCCACAAACTCCGTTCCCTAGCAACGGACTCCATCCCTCTCCCCAACCTCTGTCTGAGGCTGAACCAGACTGTTCACAACCTTGGTGTCATATTTGACCCTGAAATTAGCTTTCGACCACATATCCACAGCATAACTAAGACTGCCTATTTAAGAACATAAAAACATAGGAAATAGGAGCAGGAGTAGGCCATTCGGCCCCTCGAGCCTGCTCCGCCATTCAATAAGATCATGGCTGATCATTCACCTCAATTCCACTTTCCCACCCGATCGCCATATCCCTTGATTTCCCCTAGACTCCAAAAATCTAGCGATCTCAGCCTTAAATATATTCAGAGACTCAGCATCCACAGCCCTCTGGAGCAGAGAATTCCAAAGCTGGCCTTCTCCTGCCCGCCAGGTCTCGTTTAGGGCGGTGACATCGATATCAAAGCGTCTAAGTTCCCAGGCAACTACAGCGGTGCGGCGTTCCGGCCTGTCGCTGTTGGGGTTGGCCATGAGGGTCCTGACGTTCCAGGTCCTGAGCTTCATGTTAGAGGAGTGGAAGGTGCCTGTGCGTGTGTTCTTTTAACGTGGGGTGGTCGTTGCACACTGGCTACTACACAGGCTTAGGTGGTGGATGGAGAAAGCACAGCAGATACAGCAGCTGGCCGACAGCCATGATGTGCAAGGATTCTACTGGCCAAGAACAGGGAAACACTCATCAAGGACACCGAGGCAGTCGGGGCCCGCTGGAAAGGAGCACTTTGAAGATCTCCTCAATCGAGACTCTGCCTTCGACGCGAGTGTTCTCGACTCCAGCCCGCAGCATGCTACCCACCACCACCTCAGTGAGACCCCAACACTGCACGAGGTAGAAAAAGTCATAAGACAGCTAAAAAAACAAGGCTACAGGAGCGGATGGAATCCCCACTGAGGCACTGAAGTATGGCGGAGAGGCGCTGCTGGCGCGAATACACGACCTCATCTCTCTCATCTGGAGGGAGGAGAGCATGCTGGGAGTTCTGCAGTGATTGTGACCATCTTTAAAAAGGGGGACAAGTCCGACTGCGACAATGGCAGAGGAATTTCCCTACTATCAGCCACTGGGAAAGTTGTCGCTAGAGTCCTCCTCAACCGTCTTCTCCCTGTGGCCAAGGAGCTCCTCCCGGAGTCGCACTGCGGATTTCGTCCCCTACAGGACACAACGGACATGATCTTTGCAGCACGACAGCTGCAGGGAACAGCACCAGCCCTTATACATGGCCTTCTTCGACCTTACAAAGGCCTTTGACACTGTCAACCGCGAGGGTCTATGGAGAGTCCTCCTCCATTTCGGATGCCCCCAAAAGTATGTCACCAACCTCTGCCTGCTTCACAACGACATGCAGGCCGTGATCCTTACCAACGGATCCGTTACAGACCCAATCCACGTCCGGACCGGGGACAAACGGCTGCGTCATCGCACCGACCCTCTTAATCTTCCTCGCCGCCATGCTCCACCTCACAGTCGACAAGCTCCCCGCTGGAGTGGAACTAAACTACAGAACCAGTGGGAAGCTGTTCAACCTACGCCACCTCCAGGCCAGGTCCAAGACCACCCCAACCTCTGTCGTCGAGCTACAGTACACGGACGATGCCTGCGTCTGCACACACACAGGCTGAACTCCAGGACATAGTCAACGTATTTACTGAGATGTACGAAAGCATGAGCCTTACACTAAACATCAGTAAGACAAAGGTCCTCCACCAGCCTGATCCTCGCCGCACAGCACTGCCCCCCAGTCATCAAGATCCACGGCGCGGCCCTGGACAACGTGGACCACTTCCCTTATCTCGGGAGTCTCCTATCAACAAGAGCAGGCATTGACGACAAAATCCACCACCGCCTCCAGTGCGCCAGTGCAGCCTTCGGCCGCCTGAGGAAAAGAGTGTTTGAAGACCAGCCCCTCAAAACTGCCACCAAGCTCATGGTCTACAGGGCTAGTAATACCCGCCCTCCTATATGGCTCAGAAACATGGATCATGTACAGTAGACACCTCAAGTCGCTGGAGAAATACCACCAACGATATCTCCGCCAGATCCTACAAATCCCCTGGGAGGACAGATGCACCAACGTTAGCGTCCTCGACCAGGCCAACATCCCCAGCATTGAAGCACTGACCACACTCGATCAGCTCCGCTGGCAGGCCACATAATTCGCATGCCAGACACGAGACTCCCAAAGCAAGCGCTCTACTCGGAACTCCTTCACGGGCAAACGAGCCAAAGGTGGGCAGCGGCAACGTTACAAGGACATCCTCAAAGCCTCCCTGATAAAGTGCAACATCCCCACTGACACTTGGGAATCCCTGGCCAAAGAGCGCCCTAAGTGGAGGAAGTGCATCCGGGAGGGCGCTGAGCTCCTCGTGTCTCGTCGCCGAGAGCATGCAGAAATCAAGCCCAGGCAGCGGAAGGAGCGTGCGGCAAACCAGTCCCACCCCCCCTTCCCTCAACCACTGTCTGTCCCACCTGTGTGTTGTATTGGACTGTTCAGCCACCTAAGAACTCATATTAAGAGCGGAAGCAAGTTTTCCTCGATTCTGAGGGATTGCCGATGATGATGTGTTCTCTTCATATCTTACTGTCCCACCTAGCTTTGTATCGTCAGCAAATTTGGATACATTACACTCGGTCCCTTCATCTAGCTCATTAATATGGATTGTAAATAGCTGAGGCCCCAGCACTGATCCTTGTGGCACCCCACTAGTTACAGCCTGCCAACCTGCAAAAGACTCATTTATCCCGACTCTGTTTTCTGTCTCCGTCCTTGCCTCAGCTCATCCATGCCTTTGTTAACTCTAGACTTGACTATCCAACGCACTCCTGGATGGCCTCCCACATTCTACCCGACATAAACTAGAGGTGATCCAAAACTCGGCTGCCCCATGTCCTAACTCGCACCAAGTCCCGCTCACCCATCACTCCTGTGCTCGCTGACCTACATCGGCTCCCGGTTAAGCAACGCCACGATTTCAAAATTCCCATTCTTGTTTTAAAGCCTCTCCCTATCTCTCTAATCTCCTCCCCCCCCCTCCCCGAGATACCTGCACTCCACTAATTCTGCCCTCATGAGCATCCCTGATTGTAATTGCTCAACCATCGGTGGCCGTGCCTTCTGTTCCCTGGGCCCCAAGCTCTGGAACTCCCTCCCTAAACCTCTCGCCTCTCTTTCCTCCTTGAAGATGCTCCTTAAAACCAACCTCTTTGACCAAGTTTTGGTCACCTGCCCTAACAATAATTTCTTTTCCTGAGCTCCACTTCAATTCTTGAATTCGTGCCGTCTCACCAGCCAGTAGAATAATCATTGCTATTTCCTTTGTTGTAACTTTGAAAATCCTTGTCAGATCACCCCTTCTCAGCTCCAGTGCAGAAAGCTCTCATTTCTCTCTTCCTAACTCTTAACTCTTCATCCCTGGTCCTTAAACATTGCTTTTTTCCCATGCAAAAAACGTCCCGGAAATAGTGGAGAACCATGGATCTAGCGAGAATGAGGAACTGAAAGAAATTAGTATTAGTAAAAAAATAGTACTGAGAAAATTAATGGGACTCAAAGCCGATAAATCCCGTGGACCTGATGGCCTACATCCTAGGATATTGAAAGAGATAGTGAATGCATAAGAACATAAGAAATAGGAGCAGGAGTAGGCCATCCGGCCCCTCGAGCCTGTTCCGCCATTCAATAAGGTCACGGCTGATCTGATCCTGGCCTCAACTCCACTCCATGTGAAGGGACAATCAGCAACCAATTAGGGATCGAATATTCGATCATCCTTCATTAATTATTGCTGTGGAAATCATTTTTTTTTAAACTTGACAACGAGACTATATGCATTTAATAAGCCAAATCTTTAAAATAATTAAACGTACAGAGGAGGGGGAAATAAACAAGCTATGTAACTAATATGCAAGATGAGAGAGCACAGGTACAGCATTCAGAAGGTTAGTTAGAAAGCGCTGTGTTCAGGTGTGACAGTGATCAGCCTCGGCTCCAGGTGGAGTAGGGCTGACACTAAGTTTACAATCATGCATCTACAGCCCAGCCCCGAACCAATTTCCCTTCCAATTCACATTGCAGTCCTGATCTACATTTGGGTATGGCTCCATGGGGGCTTTACCTGAGCAGCTGCTGCTCCTCTGGGAGCCTGTGCACTGGGTGTCGGTTTAGCTGTTTCACCATAAGAGGCATCACAGCTGAGTAACTCTGTCCCTGGCCAAAACCAACAGTCTTCCGGCAGCAACTACTGGAAAGTGATTGGTCGGAAGAAAGCTTGCCAGCTGCTACTTTTCTGCCTAACGGTTAATGTTAGCGCCACGACCAGCTGAGGTCACCTGCGGTTAGCTGGGATCTTCATGGTCCACATGGCTCTGTGCAGTACGACTTGATGCATTGTTTCCCCAGAGTGAAGGGTGGAGGAGAGAGGATTTGTGATCTTCTATCACTACATGTTACAGATACACAGGGGAGGGAGATTAACAGCCAAGGAATGTCGAGCACATTATTTCTGTAAGTGCCCCTTCAATAATATTGGAATCCTCTATTGGTTGGATGCCAGGGTGATTCCAGTGAAGCAGATGGGTGAACAATGCAGTTCTGAGCCTCTGCTGGTGCCACTCTGTGACTGGAGCCTGTGATGAGGGGGGTGGAAATCAGCCCCGGAAGCATTGGATTACATGGGATATACAGCACAGAAACAGACCATTCGGCACAACCAGTCCATGCTCCATTCGAGTCTCCTCCCGTCTTTCCTCATCTAAATCTATCCGTATAACCCTCGAATCCCTTTTCCCCCATATGCTTGTCTAGCCTCCCCTTAAATGCATCGATACTATTCTCTTCAACCCCTCCCTGTGGCAGCGAGTTCCACATTCTCACCGCTCTCTGGGTAAAGAAGTTTCTTCTGAATTCCCCATTGGATTTCTTGGTGACTATCTTATATTGATGGCCTCTAGTTATGCTCATCCCCACAAGTCATTGAAGGTTGGCATACAGGTGCAGCAGACGGTGAAGAAGGCAAATGGTATGTTGATCTTCATAGCGAGGGGATTTGAGTATAGGAGCAGGGAGGTCTTGCTGCATCTATACAGGGCCTTGGTGAGGCCTCACCTGGAATATTGTGTTCAGTTTTGGTCTCCTAATCTGAGGAAGGTCGTTCTTGCTATTGAGGGAGTGCAGCAAAGGTTCACCAGACTGATTCCCGGGATGGCAGGACTGACATATGAGGAGAGACTGGATCAACTGGGCCTTTATTCACTGGAGTTTAGAAGAATGAGAGGGGATCTCATAGAAACATAGAAAATTCTGACGGGACTGGACAGGTTAGATGCAAGAAGAATGTTCCTGATGTTGGGGGAGTCCAGAACCAGGGGACACAGTCTTAAGGATAAGTGGTAAGTCATTTAGAACCGAGATGAGGAGAAATTTCTTCACTCAGAGTGTTGTTAACCTGTGGAATTCTCTTCCGCAGAGAGTTGTTGATGCCAGTTCGTTAGATATATTCAAGGGGGAGTTGGATATGGCCTACGGCTAAAGGGATCAAGGGGTATGGAGAGAAAGCAGGAAAGGGGTACTGAGGGAATGATCAGCCATGATCTTATTGAATGGAGGTGCAGGCTCGAAGGGCCGAATGGCCTACTCCTGCACCTATTTTCTATGTTTCTATGTAAGTGGAAAAATTCTCTCTGTATCCACTTTATCAAAACCCTTCATAATTTTAAAGACCTCTATTAGGTCCCCCCTCAGCTTTTTTTCAAGAGAAAAGAGACCCAGCCTGTTCATCCTTTCCTGATATGTATACCCTCGCATTTCTGGTATCATCCTTGTAAATCTTCTCTGCACCCTCTCCAGTGCCTCTATATCCTTTTTATAATATGGTGACCAGAACTGTACACAGTGCTCCGTGTGGTCTAACCAAGGTTCGATACAAGTTTAACATAACTTCCCTACTTTTCAATCCTGTACCTCTAGAAATAAACCTTAGAGCTTGGTTTGCTTTTTATGGCCTTGCTAACCTGTGTCACAACTTTTAGTGATTTGTGTATTTGTACTCCGAGATCCCTTGGTGACTATCTTATATTGATGGCACCCTCCAAGTAATAAGTGACCTCCCTATTCTTCCTACCAAAACGTAATACCTCACATTTATCTGTGTTAAACTTCATTTACCAATTAAATGCCCATTCTGTAAGTTTATTAATGTCCTCCTGTAATTTGTTGCAGTCCTCCTCATTATTGACTATCCCCCAATTTGGTGTCATCCGCAAATTTAGAAATTGTGTTTTGATTCCAAAGTCTTAAATCATTAATATAAATTGTGACCAACAGTGGTCCCAGCACTGATCCTTGTGGAACACCACCACCCACCTTCTGCCCCTGTGAATAGCTCCCTTTACCCCTACTCTCTGCTTTCTGTCTCGAAGCCAGCTAGCTATCCGTCATCATCGGCAGTCCCTCGGAATCGAGGGAGACTTGCTTCCACTCTAAATGTGAGTTCTCAGGTGACTGAACAGCCCAATACGGGAATTACAGTCTCTGTCACAGGTGGGACAGACAGTGGTTGGAGGAAAGGCTGGGTGGGGAGTCTGGTTTGCCGCACGCTCCTTCCGCTGCCCGTGCTTGCTTTCTGCATGCTCTCGGCGACGAGACTCGAGGTGCTCAGCGCCCTCCCGGATGCACTTCCTCCACTTAGGGCGATCTTTGGCCAGGAATTCCCAAGTGTCGGTGGGGATGTTGTACTTTATCAAGGAAGCTAGCTGTCCATTCTTCAACTTGTCCCCTGGCTCCCATTCTCTGACCTTGTTCATCAGTCCCCTTTCACCCGGTTACCAGGCTGTACTCGAGGGCCCTCCCCTCCCCTCACCCGGCATGGCCCAGAGCAGGAAATGTGAACACCCAGCTATGTTGTGGCACAGTGCCAGGGCACAGTACCGCCTGAGTACAGAGCACTTAGTTAGTGACGGGTTACCCATAACTCTAACCATGTGTGCAGGAGTCTGCAGCTGGCCTGAGGATGCACATATAGATAGTCCTGGCTCAGGTTCTGAGCTAATACTGCTCCGATTCAGACTAATGGTTCAGTTCATTAGTAATCAGTGCACTTGAAATAAAATTTTATTCTGGATTGTTAAATCTCTCGACACATGTAGTCTCTAAAACTTTACCCCTTGATCCACATCCTTTCTTCACCATTCTCTCCTCCTCCCCCGCCGCTCCAGCTGCGGCAGGCCTGTGATGCACGTTTCTCCATTCTCATCAGTGACTCTCCACGACGAGCCGGCAGGAAGTGTGAACTGAGTGATGCTGGCCAGATGTGTGTCCCCTGCCCCCACCACCCGCTTCCCCACAATGGAACCCCTTCCTTCACCGTGGCACTCCATCTAGTGGCCTGGCTGAGGATTGGCGGTTTGCCCCAAGTCATGACAGGCAGTACTTGGACTCAAACTCTCAACCTAATGTCAGATTGGTATGTGTGTAGTTAAAACACAATCCTATCCCGCCATGTCAATCTCTGCTAAAGACCACTCTTTCCTTTCCCGTTTTCTCCCTCCGTTCCTGAAGGTGCTGACTCTCACGGGGGTGCAGTTCATAGAATCATAGACAATTACGGCACAGAAGGAGGCCATTGTGTCTGTGTCAGTCAGAAAAGAGCTAATCCCACCTAGCCCTGGGATTACGGCATTTTAAGTGCACATCCAAGTACTTTTTAAATGTGGTGAGGGTTTCTGGCTCTACCACACTTTCAGGCCGTGAGTTCCAGACCCCCACCACCCTCTGGGTGAAATGTTTTTTCCTCATCTCCCCTCTAATCCTTCGACCAATGACTTTAAATCTATGTCCCCTGGTTAGTGACCCCTCTGCTAATGGAAATAGGTCCTTCCTATCCACTTTATCCAGTGCAGCCTTCGGTCGCCTGAGGAAGAGAGTGTTTGAAGACCAGGACCTCAAATCTGGCACCCAGCTCATGGTCTACACGGCAGTAGTGATACCCGCCCTCCTGTACGGTTCAGAGACGTTCACTATATATAGCAGGCACCTCAAAACGCTGGTGAAATACCACCAGCGCTGCCTCCACAAGATCCTGCAAATCCACTGGGAGGACAGATGCACCAATGTTCGTGTTCTCGCTCTGGCCAACATCCCCAGCATCGAAGCATTGACTGCGCTTGATCAGCTCCATTGGGCAGGCCACGTCGTCCGCATGCCTGACACGGAGACTCCCAAAGCAAGTACTCTACACAGAGCTTCGACGCGGCAAGCGAGCCCCAGGTGGGCAGAGGAAATGCTTCAAGGATACACTCAATGCCTCCTTGATCAAGTGCAACATCCCCAGCAATTCCTGGGAATCCGTGGCCCACGACCGTGCAAAATGGAGAAAGAGCATCCGGGAGAGAGCTGAGCACCTCGAGTCCCATCGCCGAGAACAAGCAGAAACCAAGCGTAGACAGCGGAAGGAGCATGTGTCAACCCAGACTCCCCACCCACCCTTTCCTTCAACCACGTCTGCCCCACCTGTGACAGAGACTGGAGGTCCCACATTGGACTCCTCAGTCACCTGAGAACTTATTTTTTTTAGAATGGAAGCAAATCATCCTCGACTCCGAGGAACTGCCTATGATTATGATGATGATGATCTCGACCCCTCATAATTTTATACACCTCAATTAAATCTCGGCCTCCTGTGTTCCAAAGAAAACAACCCCAGTCTATCCAATCTTTTCTCATAGCTAAACTTGTCCAGTCCTGGCAACATCCTCGTAAATCTCCTCTGCACCCTCTTTAGTGCAATCACATCTTTCCAGAACTATACGCAGTACTCGAGCTGTGGCCTAACTAGTGTTGTATACAGTTCTAGTATAACTTCCCTGCTGACCGGAGTCAAACAGGGCTGTGTCATCGCCCCAACCCTCTTAATCTTCCTCGCTGCTATGCTCCAACTCACAGACAACAAACTCCCCGCTGGAGTGGAACTAAACTACAGAACCAGTGGGAACCTATTCCGCCTTCGCCATTTCCAAGCCAGGTCCAAGACCACCCCAACCTCTGTCATCGAGCTACAGTACGCGGACGACGCCTGCATCTGCACACATACAGAGGCTGAACTCCAGGACATAGTCGACGTATTTACTGAGGCGTACAAAAGCATGGGTCTTACGCTAAACATCCGTAAGACAAAGGTCCTCCACCAGCTTGTCCTCACCGCACAGCACTGCCCCCCCAGTCATCCAGATCCACGGCGCGGCCCTGGACAATGTGGACCATTTCCCATACCTCGGGAGCCTCTTATCAACAAGAACTGACATTGACGACAAGATCCAACACCGCCTCCAGTGCGCCAATGCAGCCTTCGGCCGCCTGAAGAAAAGAGTGTTCGAAGACCAGGCCCTCAAAACTGCCACCAAGCTCATGGTCTACAGGGCTGTAGGAATACCCACCCTCCTGTATGGCTCAGAGACATGGACCATGTACAGTAGACATCTCAAGTCGCTGGAGAAATACCACCAACGATGTCTCCGCAAGACCCTACAAATCCCCTGGGAGGACAGACGCACCAACATTAGCATCCTCGACCAGGCCAACATCCCCAGCATTGAAACACTGACCACACTCGATCAGCACCGCTGGGCAGGCCACATTTTTCGCATGCCAGACACAAGATTCCCAAAGCAAGCGCTCTACTCGGAACTCCTCCACGGCAAACAAGCCAAAGGTGGGCAGAGGAAACATTACAAGGACACCCTCAAAGCCTCCCTGATAAAGTGCAACATCCCCACCGACACCTGGGAGTCCCTGGCCAAAGACCACCCTAAGTGGAGGGAGGGCGCTGAGCACCTCGAGTCTCAACGCCGAGGGCATGCAGAAATCAAGCGCAGGCAGCGGAAAGAGCGTGCGGCAAACCGGTCCCACCCTCCCTTTCCCTCAATGACTATCTGTCCCACCTGTGACAGAGACTGTGGTTCTCGTATTGGACTGTTCAGCCACCTAAGGACTCATTTTAAGAGTGGAAGCAAGTCTTCCTCAATTCCGAGGGACTGCCTATGATGATGATGAACTTCCCTGCTCTTATATTCTATGCCTCGGCTTATAAAGGAAAGCATTCCATATGCCTTTTTTACTACCTTATCGATCTGTCCTGCTACCTTTAAGGATCTGTGGGCATACACTCCAAGTTCCCTCTGTTCCTCCACACCTCTCAGTATCCTCCCAGTTATTGTGTATTCCCTTGCCTTGTTGCACCTCCCCAAATGTATTACCTCACACTTTTACGGATTTAATTCCATTTTCCACTTTTCTGCAACTGATCAGTCCATCGATATCTTTCCACAGTCTGGAGCTTTCCTCCTCACTGTCAACCACACGGCCAATTTTTTATCATCTGCAAATTTCTTTCTCACGCCCTCTACATTTAAGTCTAAATCATTAATATATACTACAAAAAGTAAGGGACGGCGTACTGAGCCCTGTGGAACCCCACTGGGAACAACCTTCCAGTCACAAAAACTCCTCTCAACCATTACCCTTTGCTTCCTGCCACTGAGCCAATTTGCCACTCTCCCTTGGATCCCATGGGCTTTTACTTTTTCGATCAGCCTACTATGTGGGACCTTGTCAATAGCCTTGCTAAAATCCATGTAAACTACATCCAAGGCACTGCCCTCATCGACCCTCCTTGTTACCTCCTCAAAGAATTCAATCAAGTTAGTCAGACATGACCTTCCCTCAACAAATCCGTGCTGACTGTCCTTGATTAACCTGTGTCTTTCTAAATGAAGATTTATACTGTACCTCAGAATTGATTCCAGTAATTTGCCCACCACCGAGGATAAACTTACCGGCCTGTATGTTAAACTAATGGTGTATCGTTAACAGTTCTCCAATCTTCTGGCGCAACTCCCTTAGTCAGGGAGGATTGGAAAATGGTGGTCAGAGCCTCCGCAATTTCCTCCCTTGCTGCTTTTAATAGCCTCGGGTATATTTCATCCGGTCCTGGCGATTTATCTCCTTTCAAGGATGCTAAACTCCTTAAAACTTCCTCTCATTATATTTACCCCGTCCAATATTTCACTATCTTCCTCCTGAACTTCAACATCAGCATCGTCCCCTGTTTGGTGAAAACAGCCGCAAAGTATTCATTTAGTACCTTACCCACATCCTCCGCCTGCACACACAGATCACCATGTTGGTCCCTAATAGTCCCTACTCTTCCTTAGTTATCCACTTGCTTTTTTGTAATTATACAACATCTTTTATAATTCCTGAAGGTGCTGACTCTCCCTGGGGTACAGTCCCTGAAGGTGCTGACTCTCCCTCGGGTACAGTCCCTGAAGGTGCTGACTCTTCCTGGGGTACAGTTCCTGAAGGTGCTGACTCTCCCTGGGGTACAGTTCCTGAAAGTTACAGAGATAGGGAGGGGCGAGGCCTTCTGATCGTAATAATTTAACCCTATCGCTGTGGGTCAGTTAAACATTAGCTGGTTCTAATGAAAATTTTTGAAGAACCTTAACTGCTACAGGTATCTGATCTGTGCCATTATGTAAAATGTTAAAATATTTCTTGAGGTGAATGTGATTATTGGATTGAGCGATTTGCAAAGAAATTAAAAGCTGAAAAACTAAAGTGATTTTAAGTCCTTGTAACTGTTGCCGGATCATTTTGTTGTCAACTTATAATTGAGGCACGTAATTGTAAAATCAGAAGTAAATTCAGTGCATGTTCCTCAGTGAAGGTTTGTGAGAATGTGGAACACACTGCCCCAGAGCCATCAATCAGAATTAACTGAGGTAGATGGGAAATGGGGCTTTAGCAGGAAGTGGTGAAAGGGCAGGGAAATAGGTTAAAAAGAAGTTCCTTTCACAACCTCACTGAGCGGTTCAGTCAGTGTAGTCACTGCTGTAATGTAAGGAATCGTGGCAGTCAGTTTGCAAACAGCAAACTCCCACAGTCAGGGATGAGATAAATCACCACTGAAGCAGCTTATGATGGTGTTGGTTGAGAGATAAATGTTGACCAGGACACCGAGAAAACTTTCCTGCTCTTCAAATAGAGGATGTGGGATCTTACACGTCCACCTGAGAGGCCAGACAGGGCCTCTGTTTAACACTTTAGCCAAAAGACAACACCACAGACACTGCAGCACCCCCTCAGTACTGCACTGGAGTGTCAGCCTGTTCAAGTCCTCGGGTGGGCTTCAACCCACAAGGTTCTGTCTCAGACGAGAGTGCTACCCACTGAGCCACGGCTGACACCTGACTAAAGATCGAACTGTGACAGCTAACCAAATAGTGAAGCAGGCTCGGTGAGCTGACTGGCCTATTTCTGTCCTTGTAAACAAGTTGTTATTCGTGACCCCTGGCCACTCATTCTCTTGCACCTTATTGTCTTCCGAACAGCAGCTCAGGTGAGGTATTGGCAAAGTAATTAGATATGTTCTTGGATCGGATAGGAGCAGAGAGCATGTAGACCGACCAACAATTCAAGCCATGCAACAATGGAGAACTTGGAGACACCACAAAGCAGACACTTTCCACAACCAAGTGGCAGTCCATGGGACACTTTTCTTTCAAAGAGTCAAGTATTCCTGATGAAGCACGGCCTTAAAGTTCCACAATATTACGTGTCAAGTTACAAGAAAATAAGCTGACAGAAAACTCCCACTCCCAGTCTCTTGCCACAGAATGATGATGACAAAAATTAGATTATAGAAATAACACTAATCTGGCATTAATAATTGCATGCAGTCACAAGATTATGATCATGACTCTCAGCTAAAGACAGTGATTGTACTTGGAGACTTTATTCTGATGTTACAGATGGCTTCTTGTTAAGATATTTGGGCAGATCCAGTGCCCTTGTGTGGTGCCAGCCAACAGTTAGATTCTTATTAAATAACCCGTGTAATTTCATCCTCTTCTCCTTCAGGCGCTGACTCCCTGGGGTACAGTCCCTGAAGGTGCTGACTCTCCCTGGGGTACAGTCCCTGAAGGTGCTGACTCTCCCCGGGGTACAGTCCCTGAAGGTGCTGACTCTCCCTGGGGTACAGTCCCTGAAGGTGCTGACTCTCCCCGGGGTACAGTCCCTGAAGGTGCTGACTCTCCCTGGGGTACAGTCCCTGAAGGTGCTGACTCTCCCCGGGGTACAGTCCCTGAAGGTGCTGACTCTCCCTGGGGTACAGTCCCTGAAGGTGCTGACTCTCCCTGGGGTACAGTCCCTGAAGGTGCTGACTCTCCCTGGGGTACAGTCCCTGAAGGTGCTGACTCTCCCTGGGGTACAGTCCCTGAAGGTGCTGACTCTCCCTGGGGTACAGTCCCTGAAGGTGCTGACTCTCCCTGGGGTACAGTCCCTGAAGGTGCTGACTCTCCCTGGGGTACAGACCCTGAAGGTGCTGACTCTCCCTGGGGTACAGTCCCTGAAGGTGCTGACTCTCCCCGGGGTACAGTCCCTGAAAGTGCTGACTCTCCCCGGGGCACAGTTCCTGAAGGTGCTGACTCTCCCTGGGGTACAGACCCTGAAGGTGCTGACTCCCCCCGGGGCACAGTTCCTGAAGGTGCTGACTCTCCCCGGGGTACAGTCCCTGAAAGTGCTGACTCTCCCTGGGGTACAGACCCTGAAGGTGCTGACTCCCCCCGGGGCACAGTTCCTGAAGGTGCTGACTCTCCCCGGGGCACAGTTCCTGAAGGTGCTGACTCTCCCTGGGGGTACAGTCCCTGAAGGTGCTGACTCTGGGTAAAGCAATTAAATCTAAACTGACTCTTCACTTTTCCATTCCTGAGTTCGAGTCTCTTCCCCCACTGTTGTGCTGTTCACCACACCCATACTGCGCAGTGTTCCAATTCAAACATAACAGATAATAAATTGTCCACGCATTGTGCAAAATCAGTTGGTGAATATCATTTTTTTAGTGTGCAAGTTGGCAGTGTGTTTGGACACAAACTTCAGAATCTCACTCCACAGAGGCAGCTGATGGACAGAGAGAGCATGCAACAACATCACCACTGTTGACAGCAAAATTGTTGGGAAATGTTGAAAGTACACTTCTCACTGGTAATTATTGACAGAAAAGTATGATCAGAAATTGTGACAAGAGGAAGTAAGGTTTATGGATAGGATGTGCACTAAATGTTTAGTAATATATAGATGGTTATGAAAGGGAATAGAAATAAATTTGTGACCTCTCAGGTTCAACTGTTAGAGTAGAACAAGGGACACAGGTTGGCAAGAGGCAATTCAGGCCGATGGTCACACAATGTGATGAATGGATGGAGCGGGCTCTGGGTCGGAAAGTCCAGGCAAAAAGATAATTGGAGGCTGTGCTGGAGTGTAAGATGAGCCCCCTCGTGATTGTTATATCACTGCTTTGTGCAGTGTAACATGTCTGTTTTGCTACATGAGGTAAGTCTGAAGCAGTCAGACCTTTTCCAGATATTCAGCTGACTGGGCAGTTGCTGGCACTCGGGGATGACTGATTATCCCTGCAGCTGTTGTGTCTCTGGACGTTTGCGCATTGTTCACAGATTATTACCAAACCTGTGCTATAATCTAACTCCAAAAATGTACTGCTTCAGTGGTCTGAAAATCGCACACCAGGGTAATGGAGTGAAACAGGGCGAGCACTGCTTGTGAGCAATGAGTACACGCCAGGGGGAGAAGACTTCTTTGTACCAATTGCTTGAGGGAAAGTGGAGCTGTCACTGCTGTGTGGGGGCACATAATTAGGGTAGGCAAATGGAGTCTGTGCCAGCAGTAGATTGGAAGAGGCAGGAAGGAAGTAATATGTCCAATATGGCTTTGGATGGAGAGAGCACGCAGGCTCCTAGCTCTGGATCCAGGATCGAGAGAGCACACTGGTGTCCCTGGTCTGGATCCAGGATCAAGCGGAATACAAATTAATTCTTGCCCAAGCACCACATTGGCAGGGGTGGAGTGCTGGTGCCAATTATGCAGATTGATAATATTTGAGTGGCGATGCCTGTGGATCCAGCCCCCAATAATCTGACCTTTACACCCCCTCTCCAATAGTCCTCCACACTGATAGCTTACAGATAGCATTATAGTCCCCGCCAGCCCCCAAATAATCCTTCCGCATCCCTACACTTGCCCATTACAGATCCTTCACCTACCCTGCAGGGTAGTTGATTGTTGGAAGAAGGTTTATTTTGAAGTAACGCTTATTTTTATTTTTCTTCTCTAACAGGCAGTATTAGAAGATCAGACTTTCAAGAGACAGATCGAGATTGAGATAACACCTGTCTTTCTTGTGCCAGACACCAATGGATTTATTGATCACCTCCCCAGTCTGGTCAGGCTGTTGGACTGTAGGCTGTACATCATCGTGGTCCCACTTATTGGTAAACATACTCTTCACTACCCTCTCGTCCTAGCTGAGTATTATCTGTGTGTGGTCTGGCAGAAATACTGAGTGCAGTAAATTGATGAGATGCCTGTAGCTGAGTGGTTGCACCAGGTTACATCTGGTGTTTTCTTTTTAAGGGTCTCCTTTAAAGTGTGTGTCACAGTAAACTACTAGGAATGTGTGAGAGAAAGCCTTCAGAAAGAAAACGAACTCAAGTCCCCGGTCATTGTTGATAATATCACTCCCCAGCGATGTGAGAGTTCAGGACAGCAAAATAAATCCAGATTAGCAGGCCGGGTGGAAGTGCATTACAAAAAATATTTGCGCTGATGTCACCAACCACAGGAACGAAACACAAACGCTTTGCAGGATCATCCGAGCCCCAGATTGTGCAACGTGCCAGAATACACGGCCAGCCACTTGTACTTGTCTCATGCTCGCCGGTCTTCCCATGCCCCGAACATCTCTCTCTCTCTCTCTCTGCATGCCAAAGTTGTTGTTTGGTTTCACAGTTAAATAGCAAAACAATCAAACTATTGTGTAAAAACTAGTCCACATCTTATGGCAATGCACACAGATGGTTAACGTAATTTGACAGTGGAGCAGGATAAATCCAGGGAATAATACTCTGCTTTTATATTATTATTTATTGTTACAAGGTAAAGCTTGCGCCAGTGTGTATGGAGAGATACTGATATAGCGGGGGAAATAATGATACAAGTGTGTAACAGGTAGATGGTGATATTCGCGTGTAACGGGGAGATAGTGATATCGGTGTGTAACGGGAGATAGTGATATTGGTGTGTAACGGGGAGATAGTGATATTGGTGTGTAACGGGAGATAGTGATATTGGTGTGTAACGGGAGATAGTGATATTGGTGTGTAACGGGAGATAGTGATATTAGTGTGTAACGGGAGATGGTGATATTGGTGTGTAACGGGGAGATAGTGATATTGGTGTGTAACGGGAGATAGTGATATTGGTGTGTAACGGGAGATAGTGATATTGGTGTGTAACGGGGAGATAGTGATATTGGTGTGTAACGGGAGATAGTGATATTGGTGTGTAACGGGGAGATAGTGATATTGGTGTGTAACGGGAGATAGTGATATTGGTGTGTAACGGGAGATAGTGATATTGGTGTGTAACGGGGTGATAGTGATATTGGTGTGTAACGGGAGATAGTGATATTGGTGTGTAACGGGAGATAGTGATATTGGTGTGTAACGGGGAGATAGTGATATTGGTGTGTATCGGGAGATGGTGATATTGGTGTGTAACGGGAGATGGTGATATTGGTGTGTAACGGGAGATGGTGATATTAGTGTGTAACGGGGAGATGGTGATATTAGTGTGCAACGGGGAGATAGTGATATTAGTGTGTAACGGGGAGATAGTGATATTGGTGTGTAACGGGAGATGGTGATATTAGTGTGTAACGGGAGATGGTGATATTGGTGTGTAACGGGGAGATGGTGATATTAGTGTGCAACGGGGAGATAGTGATATTAGTGTGTAACGGGAGATGGTGATATTGGTGTGTAACGGGAGATGGTGATATTAGTGTGTAACGGGGAGATGGTGATATTAGTGTGTAACGGGAGATAGTGATATTGGTGTGTAACGGGAGATAGTGATATTGGTGTGTAACGGGGAGATAGTGATATTAGTGTGTAACGGGAGATGGTGATATTGGTGTGTAACGGGAGATGGTGATATTAGTGTGTAACGGGAGATAGTGATATTGGTGTGTAACGGGGAGATAGTGATATTGGTGTGTAACGGGGAGATAGTGATATTGGTGTGTAACGGGAGATGGTGATATTGGTGTGTAACGGGGAGATAGTGATATTGGTGTGTATCGGGAGATGGTGATATTGGTGTGTAACGGGAGATGGTGATATTGGTGTGTAACGGGAGATGGTGATATTAGTGTGTAACGGGAGATGGTGATATTGGTGTGTAACGGGGAGATGGTGATATTAGTGTGCAACGGGGAGATGGTGATATTGGTGTGTAACGGGAGATGGTGATATTGGTGTGTAACGGGAGATGGTGATATTGGTGTGTAACGGGAGATGGTGATATTGGTGTGTAACGGGAGATGGTGATATTGGTGTGTAACGGGAGATGGTGATATTAGTGTGTAACGGGAGATGGTGATATTGGTGTGTAACGGGGAGATAGTGATATTGGTGTGTAACGGGAGATAGTGATATTGGTGTGTAACGGGGAGATAGTGATATTGGTGTGTAACGGGAGATCGTGATATTGGTGTGTAACGGGGAGATGGTGATATTAGTGTGCAACGGGGAGATAGTGATATTAGTGTGTAACGGGAGATGGTGATATTGGTGTGTAACGGGGAGATAGTGATATTGGTGTGTAACGGGAGATAGTGATATTGGTGTGCATCGGGAGATGGTGATATTGGTGTGTAACGGGAGATGGTGATATTGGTGTGTAACGGGAGATGGTGATATTAGTGTGTAACGGGAGATGGTGATATTGGTGTGTAACGGGGAGATGGTGATATTAGTGTGCAACGGGGAGATAGTGATATTAGTGTGTAACGGGAGATGGTGATATTGGTGTGTAACGGGGAGATAGTGATATTGGTGTGTATCGGGAGATAGTGATATTGGTGTGTAACGGGAGATGGTGATATTGGTGTGTAACGGGGAGATAGTGATATTGGTGTGTATCGGGAGATGGTGATATTGGTGTGTAACGGGAGATGGTGATATTGGTGTGTAACGGGAGATGGTGATATTAGTGTGTAACGGGAGATGGTGATATTGGTGTGTAACGGGGAGATGGTGATATTAGTGTGCAACGGGGAGATAGTGATATTAGTGTGTAACGGGGAGATAGTGATATTAGTGTGTAACGGGGAGATGGTGATATTGGTGTGTAACGGGGAGATGGTGATATTAGTGTGTAACGGGGAGATAGTGATATTAGTGTGTAACGGGAGATGGTGATATTGGTGTGTAATGGGGAGATAGTGATATTGGTGTGTAACGGGAGATAGTGATATTGGTGTGTAACGGGAGATGGTGATATTGGTGTGTAATGGGAGATGGTGATATTGGTGTGTAACGGGGCGATAGTGATATTGGTGTGTAACAGGAGATGGTGATTTTGGTGTGTAACGGGGAGATGGTGATATTGGTGTGTAACGGGAAATGTTGATATTGATGTGTAACGGGGAGATACTGATATTAGTGTGTAACGGGGAGATAGTGATGTTCATCATCATCATCATTATAGGCAGTCCCTCGGAATCGAGGAAGACTTGCTTCCCCTCTAAAATATTTAGGTGACTGAACAGTCCAATACGGGAACCACAGTCCCTGTCACAGGTGGGACAGATAGACGTTGAGGGAAGGGGGGGGTGGGACTGGTTTGCCGCACGCTCCTTCCGCTGCCTGGGCTTGGTTTCTGCATGCTCTCGTCGACGAGACTCGAGGTGCTCAGTGCCCTCCCCGATGCACTTCCTCCACTTAGGGTGGTCTTTGGCCAGGGATTCCCAGGTGTCGGTGGGGATGTTGCACTTTATCAGGGAGGCTTTGAGGGTGTCCTTGTAACGTTTCCTCTGCCCACCTTTGGCTCATTTGCCGTGAAGGAGATCCGAGTAGAGCGCTTGCTTTGGGAATCTTGTGTCTGGCATGTGGACTATGTGGCCTGCCCAGCGGAGCTAAGCAAGTGTGGTCAGTGCTTCAATGCTGGGGATGTTGACCTTGTCGAGGACACTAACGTTGGTGTGTCTGTCCTCCCAGGGGATTTGTAGGATCTAACGTCGTTGGTGGTATTTCTCCAGCGACTTGAGGTGTCTACTGTACATTAGTGTTTAACCGGAGGTAGTGATATTAGTGTGTAACGGGAGATAGTGTTATCAGTGTGTAACGGGAGATAGTGATATTGGTGTGTAACGGGTGGTATTGACATTAATGTGTAACGGGGAGATAGTGATATTAGTGTGTAACGGGAGATGGTGATATTAGTGTGTAACGGGAGATAGTGATATTGGTGTGTAACGGGAGATAGTGATATTGGTGTGTAACGGGAGATAGTAGTATTGGTGTGTAACGGGAGATGGTGATATTAGTCTGTAACGGGAGATGGGGATATTAGTCTGTAACGGGAGATGGGGATATTAGTGTGTAACGGGAGATGGTGATATTAGTCTGTAACGGGAGATGGGGATATTAGTGTGTAACGGGAGATGGTGATATTAGTGTGTAACGGGAGATGGTGATATTGGTGTGTAACGGGAGATGGTGATATTAGTCTGTAACGGGAGATGGGGATATTAGTGTGTAACGGGAGATGGTGATATTAGTCTGTAACGGGAGATGGTGATATTAGTGTGTAACGGGAGATGGGGATATTAGTGTGTAACGGGAGATGGGGATATTAGTGTGTAACGGGAGATGGTGATATTAGTGTGTAACGGGAGATGGGGATATTAGTGTGTAACGGGAGATGGTGATATTAGTGTGTAACGGGAGATGGGGATATTAGTGTGTAACGGGAGATGGTGATATTAGTGTGTAACGGGAGATGGTGATATTAGTGTGTAACGGGAGATGGGGATATTAGTGTGTAACGGGAGATGGTGATATTAGTGTGTAACGGGAGATGGTGATATTAGTGTGTAACGGGAGATGGGGATATTAGTGTGTAACAGGAGATAGTGGTATTGGTGTGTAACGGGAGATGGGGATATTGGTGTGTAACGGGAGGTGGGGATATTAGTGTGTAACGGGAGATGGGGATATTAGTGTGTAACTGGAGGTAGCGATATTAGTTTTTATTTGGACTAATCGTGCATTCTGGGGTAGCCATGTCCCAGTGCTAGCTCCCCCTCCAAACCTGTCAGCAAAATCCCACAGATGAGAATAGCTGATGAGGACTGAAGGGGCAATGGTAGCAAAGGGCACAGCAAAATAGGAACAGGCTCTGGCTGCTGCCTGAGAGCGTACTGTGCAGGCGATAACCACGCTGTGGGGTACTGGTGACATTTTCAATAGTTGGGGCATCACTTTTTCATTTTGATGTGTTACTGTCCAGTAACGCAGTCACAGCCTCCTGGTGTTTTTTATACGGGATGTAGTCGCACGGTGTGTATGGGTGAAGGAGTTGCTCCAGGGCTTCGTGTCGGATGGGGCACAATGGGCAGCACTCTCGCCTCTGAGTCAGAAGGTTGTGGATTCATATCCCACTCCAGGGACTTGAGCACAAATATCTCGGCTGACACTCCACTGCAGTACTGAGGCAGTGCTGCACTGTTGGAGGTGCCGTCTTTTGGATGAAATGTTAAGCTGAGATCCAGCCTGCTCTCTCAAGTGGACTTAAAAGATCCGTTGGCACTGTTTCGAAGAAGAGCAGGGGAGTTATCTCTGGTGTCCTTGCCGATATTTATCCCTCATTTAACATAACAAAAAACAGATTATCTGGGTCATTATCACATTGCTGTTTGTGGGAGCTTGCTTGTGCACAAATTGGCTGCCGCGTTTCCCATATTTCAACAGTAACTGCGCTTCAAAAAAAAAGTACTTCATTGGCTGTAAAGTGCTTTGAGACGACCAGTGATCGTGCAAGGCGTTATATAAATCCAAGACTTTCTTCTTTCTTTGGATCTCAGCCTTGCAGAATACCAACCATATCATTGCAGCATTCAGCTGTTCTTTCAATGTGTCAGCGGTCATGGTCCCACCCATCTGTCCATCTCACACATGGAAGATATTCATTTCAGCGGGGCACTGGAGGGCTGCAGTGCCAATGCAGCCGTACCCCAGCAGGAGACACAAACGCTAAGCCTGTCCGTTGGTTAACAGCAGGCCATGACACTTGGCATACGATTAACATGTGGATCAGTCTTCTGCTGTGTCTGAACTTGGGCTCCAGACCCACTTCACTTGTGTAGACAGGAGCAGAGCATTCACAGTGGGTGCTGATTGCACCCACTCTTGACCTGTATTTGAACAGTGCCCAATTTGAATCGGTTCCTGAGGCCAATCCTGTAAACTGATCCTGAATGTTGTATGTGTTTACTGTGAGTCTGAGCGGACTAATGTCTCCAGGGCTCCAGTTTCAGTTCCAAGGTAGATGGCAGCAACTACTGAGTGCTTGTGCCAAAACAATCAAGTCCTAACCACAAAATTCAACTCTAATTTTATGTTCTAAGGGTGCACAAAGCAGTCTGTGTGGTCTGAGCAAGTTTGTCACTGGTGCAGCAGCACAATCAGCAGTGCCATTCACAGCGATTTGGCACACCAACATGTGAGTCTTGGAATGGAACTTTTAAAATTAATGGTAAGTGGATTTGGTTTGAGTGCAAACTGGTTCCAAAATGTACTGCTAATTGAGTGATCCCACCCTGAATCGGGAGGCATTAGGACATGTTCCGCAAGTTACAGCTGGCACTGTTTGTCAAGTCCACGAGGCGGGGGTCGGGGGGTCGCCGGTCGCCTTCTCAGTGAGATAGCGGGAGAAACCAAGTTCCTGCCAGACTGGGACACTGGACAGAGGAACTGGTTTACTCTCACTCACTGACTGTATGGTATCGGATCGGATCCTGTTTACCATTTTACCGTTGACACCATTATTTTAAAGCTGCTTGTTGTTTGACTTCTGCCGCCTGCAGTCAGTGCACAAAACATGGCCTTCATGTAGCACATGGAGTTCATGTTGATTTGGTAAATCGGACAGGAAGGATTGACAGAGCTCCAGGAGTGGGGAAGGAGGGGTGCGATACTGTTGATTGCCCTGCCAATGTCTCAGGTCTCCTATTACTCTGACCCGCTTTCATGTCTCCCCCTATGTTGGTAAACTGCTCCTTCCTGGCTTATAACTCTCCATTATTATTACCAGGTCTAAATTCAGTTTGTATGACTTCACCCCCTGGTTATACCACATTTTGGGCCCAGTCTGAAACCACTTTGCATTAATTCAAAATAGAACATATAATTGGTCTTTATACTTTTCACTTGCCTGCTTTATACTGTTAGAGGGAACACAACCATGACAGTGAGCTCCAAAAAAGGCGTTGAGTCGGAAATGTTTGTGCCAACATGGCCACATATTTTGTCTGCCACCAACTTTTGCAAAAAAAACATGAGAAATTTCTTCACTCAGAGGGTTGTGAATCTTTGGAATACTCTAGCCCAGAGGGCTGTGGATGCTGACTCTCTGAGTATATTCAAGGCTGAGATCGATAGATTTCTGGACTCGAGGGGAATCGAGGGATATGGGGATCTGGCGGTAAAGTAGAGTTGAGGTCGAAGAACAGCCACGATATTATAGAATGGCGGAGCAGGCTCAAGGGGCCGAATGGCCGACTCTTGCTCCTTTTCTAATGTTCTTATGCTGCCACCAAAAGATCTAGTGGCATGTTCATTTCAGCCAGAGAAAGAGGAACTTCTTCACCCTGCGTTGCACTTGAGTGTGGGGATGAAAGTTTCTGTCTGTCAATAGGAACAGGAGGAGCCCATTCAGTTCCTCCAGCCTGTTACATAAGAACATAAGAAATAGGAGCAGGAGTCGGCCATACGGCCCCTCGAGCCTGGTCCGCCATTTAATACGATCATGGCTGATCTGATCATGGACTCAGCTCCACTTCCCTGCCCGCTCCCCATAACCCCTTATCCCCTTATCGTTTAAGAAACTGTCTATCTCTGTCTTAAATTTATTCAATGACCCAGCTTCCAGAGCTCTGAGGCAGTGAATTCCACAGATTTAGAACCCTCTGAGAAAAGAAATTTCTCCTCATCAGTTTTAAATGGGCGGCCCCTTATTCTAAGTTCTGTCATTCAGTTAGATCCTGGCTGATCTATACCTCAACTTCATTTACCCGCCTTTGCTCCATATCCTGTGATACTCTAACCCAACAAAAATCTGTCGACCTTGCAATTGAAAATTTCAATTGACCCCCAGCATCCATCGCCTTTTGTGGGAGAGAGTTCCAGATTCCCACTACTGTGTGTGTGAAGAACTGCTTCCTGATTTCACCGTGAACGGCCTGGCTCTAATTTCAAGATTGTGCTCCTTTGTTCTAGATTCTCCACCAGAGGAAATAGTTTCTCTGTATCTATCAAATCACTTTATCATGCACAGCACAGAAAAATGTTCCTCCATTTTAACCAAACCAGGCATAAGAAATACAAGCACAAGTTCCAGGTCCTTTTGCCAACTAACCTGTCACTTGCAAAGAGGGGCTAGTTACAGATTTGAGCTCAGTTAGAAGCCAGGCCCCAGTGGTTGATCGTGAATTAGTTGCTCGGTGTACAATTTATAAAGCGGTGGATGGTCTCAGATGCAGGTTCCAGAAATGAAATGGTCAGCATGTTGCATCACGTACCAACTTTCTCCTCCCCTGAGCTGGATTTGCAGTCGGGTTCCAAGTGAAAGAGGTCAGGCTCTGCCACCCCCTCACCCCCTCAGCCACTTAGAAAGAGGGAGGCCTTTAGTCCATCTGTCTGGGCTGGGTTCAAAAGCAGGCCCAGGAGATGAGAGGCCAGTGTTCTAACCCAATGCACCACCCAGTTCCAATGAAGAGCGTTTTGTGAGAGCTGTGGTTGTAATGTGGTTTCCTGGAGAAGAGCAGCTGTTGGATATCACATGATGATCCTGAATAATCCAAGTTTGGTAGAGTGAGATTCTGAATCATGAGTTGCTCAGCAGAATGTTAACTCCCGGTGTTAACTTGGAGGCAACAAATCAACAACGGGTTTTTTAGGTTTATGCAATCTACAAAACATTGAGTGTTTTTGGGCGTTGCTAATGTTATAAAACCATTAGCGAGTCCTGGTTCACAAAGACAGAGAGATTTAGCAAGGTTTAAGGGCACAGTGAGAAATGCAGTCAAGCAGCGACAATGACCGATAAGTGTTATGCTTTACTTAGCCAGTCCTATTGGCTGATCAACGTTCTAATAGGAGGGATACCTACTCTTCCTTTTTATTCAGATGGTGCGTGATTTGGGTTGTGATCAGGGAGCTGGGTGGTTTGGGTTCCAGTGAGGTGTATTTGTGGGGGTTTTGTCTGCCAATGAACATTTCATCTTGAACTGTTATTTAACAACGTTATTTCCTTATAGAAATGTCTGACTTCCCTCAAGTGTTTTTAGTGAAAACACAATCATCTGTTTGTCAGCCTGTTTGTCATTGGCACAGCGACCAGCATACAAGAGGTCATGAGACGTACGGAGACAGCCCAAAGCACTGGCAAGGCAGCAGCCTCAGTGATTAGCATAGGGCTTCACGGCTTCACTCCCAATTTTCCTGCTTCCTATGTATTCTTTTGAACTTTAAGTACAGAATTTGATAGGACTGCTGTTGCCAGGATTTTACTTGTTGCAATCCAGAAATATTTGGCCAATTCACTATTGTCAATTTGTGTTAAATGCAAGCTCAGTTTGTCTTTAAAAATGCTCAAAAGTATCAGGAATCATCTTGATTCATTAATTGTTTTTAGGGACAGAACAATTCTAAACTACAAACTTTCTTCAACAACCCTGTGAAACCCAATACAGGAACTCTGTAAAAGTTTTACAGCAATGTTGCTGCTGGTCTGATGTAGTATGTAGGTACTGAATCCAGGATGTCCCAACTGGGTCCATCAGCCCTATTTGCTTTTATATTTGTTCCTCACTGGTTTCTGCTGTGTGAATTTTGTGGGTATGAAGGTTTGGAAAGGGCTCCTCATAGCACTGTCGCCTCATCAATAGATACATTGTAAATCAAAACACCAAGTTTGAGACCTGAAAATTAATGGGAACATGGCTTTTAAACTGTACAGGTAGCTGAGGCAGCCCATGGTCACATCGAACTTGCATTTATATAGCACCTTTCACAACCTCACGGCACCTCAGAGTACTTCACAGCCAATCAAGTATTTTTTAAGTGTAGTCACTGCTGTAATGTAGAAACATAGAAAATAGGTGCAGGAGTAGGCCATTCAGCCCTTCGAGACTGCACCACCATTCAATATGATCATGGCTGATCATTCTCTCAGTACCCCTTTCCTGCTTTCTCTCCATACCCCTTGATCTCTTTAGCCGTAAGGGCCATATCTAACTCCCTCTTGAATATATCCAATGAACTGGCATCAACAACTCTCTGCGGCAGTGAATTCCACAGGTTAACAACTCTCTGAGTGAAGAAGTTTCTCCTCATCTCGGTCCTAAATGGCTTACCCCTTATCCTTAGACTGTGTCCCCTGGTTCTGGACTTCCCCAACATCGGGAACATTCTTCCCGCATTTAACCTGTCCAGTCCCGTCAGAATTTTATATGTTTCTATGAGATCCCCTCTCATCCTTCTAAACTCCAGTGAATAAAGGCCCAGTTGATCCAGTCTCTCCTCATATGTCAGTCCAGCCATCCCGGGAATCAGTCTGGTGAACCTTCGCTGCACTCCCTCAATAGCAAGAACATCCTTCCTCAGATTAGGAGACTAAAACTGAACACAATATTCCAGGTGAGGCCTCACTAAGGCCCTGTACAACTGCAGTAAGACCTCCATGCTCCTATACTCAAATCCCCCAGCTATGAAGACCAGCATACCATTTGCCTTCTTCACCGCCTGCTGTACCTGCATGCCCACTTTCAATGACTGATGTACCATGACACCCAGGTCTCGTTGCACCTCCCCTTTTCCTAATCTGCCACCATTCAGATAATATTCTGCCTTCGTGTTTTTGCCCCCAAAGTGGATAGCCTCACATTTATCCACATTATACTGCATCTGCCAGGCATTTGCCCATTCACCTAACCTGCCCAAGTCACTCTGCAGCCTCTTAGCATCCTCCTCACAGCTCACACCGCCATCCAGTTTCGTGTCATCTGCAAACTTGGCGATATTACACTCAATTCCTTCATCCAAATCATTAATGTATATTGTAAATAGCTGGGGTCCCAGCACTGAGCCCTGCGGCACCCCACTAGTCACTGCCTGCCATTCTGAAAAGGACCCGTTAATCCCGACTCTCTGCTTCCTGTCTGCCAACCAGTTCTCTATCAGTACATTACCCCCAATACCACATGCTTTAATTTTGCACACCAATCTCTTGTGTGGGACCTTGTCAGAAGCCTTTTGAAAGTCCAAATACACCACATCCACTGGTTCTCCCTTGTCCACTCTACTAGTTACATCCTCAAAAACATCAGAAGATTTGTCAAGCATGATTTCCCTTTCATAAATCCATGCTGACTTGGACTGATCCTGTCACTGCTTTCCAAATGTGCTGCTATTTCATCTTTAATAATTGATTCCAACATTTTCCCCACAACTGATGTCAGGATAACCGGTCTATAATTACCCGTTTTCTCTCTCCTTTTTTAAAAAGTGGTGTTACATTAGCTACCCTTCAGTCCATAGGAACTGATCCAGAGTCGATAGACTGTTGGAAAATGATCACCAATGCATCCACTATTTCTAGGGCCACTTCCCTAAAGTAGGAAACATGGTAGCACGAGTTTGTGCACAGCAAGCTCCCACAAACAGCAATGAGATGATGGCCAGATAATTTTATTTTAGTGCTAACCCAGTACGCTAAAATATTTTGTGATGCACTTCTTGTGAGATACTCTTAATTCATGCCCCAATATTGTCCCAGCCCCCCAGGTAACAGACTTGTGCCCAGCTGTATGTCACTCTAGTGTCGTGCAAAACAAAATGCTTTTTCTAGCCACATCCCGAGTTTGGAAGGACATATTCACGAATTGTATTCCTGGGTGTTTGTCACGGTTCCAGTGGACACAGTGTGAGAAATTCACACACAGTAAACTGTACTGAGATCGCTGTGACAGGAAGATACATTAAAATATCTCATTCAGACTGTCTGAGCGTTTCTACCACCAACCACAAAGTGAAATTAGAGCTGCTTATTAATCAGGAATCTAGTCCCATTGGAATGACTCTGCAAAAACCTGTTCTTGCAACAAAATCATGTCATGCTTAAACAAGATTGCTTTTTAGGGAGCATTTATCTTTTCTGAACTTTCCTCTTAGAACCTAAAAATATCCTCACATGGTCCCTTGGGGGACTTGTAGGTTAGCTCTGTGCGCTGTTCACCAACTCCTCTTGTCCTCTTCCCCCCACCACATCCAGTATCCGAAAACTGACTGCTGTCAGTGCCACACATCCTTGTGCAGCACTTGTATGCTGTTTCTCTGGAAACTAGCATTGGAAACTCCAAACTATAACAGAATATAAGAATGGGAAGATGGCTGAGGGTCACATCAGAAAACTCAATTGTTTTGGCAATCAGATCTCATATGTTAACCCCTTAACATGAGTTTGGGAACCAAGGGATCTGGAGATTGGGCAAGAAAGTGGAGTTGAGGTAGAAGATCAGCCATGATCTTATTGAACGGCAGAGCAGGCTCCAGGGGCTTAATGACTTTCTCTTGCACCTATTTCTTATACTCTTATGATATGCCTTGAGATGAGATTGGGGGATAGAACTGGAAGATGCGTTATGAGATTGGGAATAGAATTGGGAAATGGGCTGAGATGAAATTGGGAATAGCGTTGGGAGATGTGGTATGAGATTAGGAATAGAGTTGGCAGATGGGCTGAGATAAGATTGGGAATAGAATTAAAAGATGGGATTTGGGATAACATTGGGAGATCCGAGATGAGATTGGGAGTAGAGTTGGAAGATGGGTTGATGTGAAATTGGGAATAAATTGAGGCAAAAGATTGAGATTGGGAATAGAGTTGAGAGATTAGCTAAAATGAGACTGGGAGTAGAGTTGGGTGGAGGTGAGATTTGGAGCATTCAGTTTGATAATATCAGCCTGGCTTTTGCTGTAGCTTCTAGTCTCTCACAATCTTTTCTCCCTCAAAATAGTGTTTTTGCTTTCGGGAACTTGGAGGGAGGGGGGTTTGTGGGAGAGGCAGACCAAATCAAGAAAGATGGAACACTTTCTAAAGTACAGTGGTCTTAATTCATCAATGAAAATCTCCTCCAGTTAAACGTTCCACCATCCTTGTGTCACTGAGGCTCATAAAGTAACACCGGTCCCTCTGGATCGACAGGTTGTGTATTCAAACCCCATAACTGTAGGTGAGCCCATAATGTACACTGCTAGTCCAATGTAGCACCGAGGGGGTACTGCATTGTCACAGGTACTGTTCATTGGATATGATATTAAACTGAGCCCCACCTTCCATTCAAATAAGATTCCCAGAGCAATATTCTAAGAAGAGCAGGGATTTCTGTGTTCTGGCTAACATTCCTCAACTAATGTCACCAAAAACAAATCAACTGGTAATTTATCTCATTGACTTGGGAATCTTGTAGTGCTCAAAATAGCTGCTGCTTTGCCTTCATAGCAAAGCTGTTTCATTATTCTCATCCACATGAAGGAAAGGATTTTGCTGTTGATTTCTGGACACAGGCTCACATTCAATTACCCAAACTATGCCTCCCTTTTTAAATGGAAAGCTTTACTTACAAGGTATAAGTTGACACTGGATACTTTGTTGGAATACTGAGGAACTGGCCCGGTATTCCACTCGGAGACCTGAGTCTATTCACTTTGGCGACTGCGGCCACAGAATGTGATGACGCGTTCATTGTTTGATCAGCAAGATCTCCAAATCGCTCTCCTCTAGCACCCTGTTTAATTATACGCCACTCATTATGTTTACATGTTATCCTGTTTTTCCCAATATTATCTGCTTGGATTGTCTACTAGTCTCTCCTACAGTGACAGCTGCAGTTAAAAGCCACGTGTTGTACCAGTGTTGAGTTGAGTAATTGGAAAACAGGACTATAGGTCAACAATGAGAGATTGCAAAATTGCAGAATACCATTTTAAAAAAAGAGACTGCTTCAAGTTTCAGGACGCCATTGTTAAATACAAGGTTCGTAATACACTGATTGAAAACAAGGTAATATGAGGCCTAGAAGTATAATCAAAAAATCATTTAAAGAGAGAGAATACAAGAAAATAAGGAAAGAAATTAAGAAAGAAAGGAGAAAGCATGAGGAGAGAATAAGAACATAAGAATTAGGAGCAGGAGTCGGCCATTCGGCCCCTCGAGCCTGCTCCACCAATCAGTAAGATCACGGCTGATCTTCAACCAAAACTCCACTTTCCTGCACTGTCCCCATATCCCTCGATTCCCTTAATATCCAAAAATCTATTAATCTCTGACTTGAATATACTCAACGACTGAGCCTCCACAGCCCTCTGGGGCAGAGAATTCCAAAGATTCACCACCCTCTGAGTGAATAAATTTCTCCTCATCTCAGTCCCGAATGGCCGACCCCTTATCCTGAGACTGCGACCCCTGGTTCTAGACTCCCCAGCTCGGGGGGGGGAACAGCCTCTCAGCATCTACCCTGTCAATCCCCCTCAGAATTTTATACATTTCAATGAGATCACCCCTGATTCTTTTAAACTCTAGGAAACATAGGCCCATTCTACTCAATCTCTCAAAAAATATTGAGAACAACAGATTAGTAAAGAAGCGAACTGTTAAATGTTAGGTGGGAGCCTGAGAGAAGAGGTCAGTGAGTTGGCAGGGATACTTGAGTACTTCACTTCAGTATTTACAAAGGAGAAGGATAGTGGGGAGGAAGTCAATCCTAAATTGGTTAAAAGTTCTATGAGAGATGATACAATAAAAGGAAAGTATTAATCTGAAAAAAGACAAAGTGCCGGATGGAAAATAGCAGAGGCTCTAGAAATTATATTTCATAGTTTTACACAGAATATGCAGCACAGAAACAGCCCATTCGGCCCAACCAGTCTGTGCCGGTGTTTATTTTCCACACACGTCTTCTCCCATTCATCATACCTCATCATAACCTTTCAGCATATCTTCATATTCCCTTTTCTCTTATATACTCGTCTAGTTTCCTTTTGAAAGTATCTAAACTATTTACCTCAACCACTTCCTGTGGTAGCGAGTTCCACATTCTGACCACTCCCTGAGTGAAGAGACCACTCCTTATTTCCCTGTTGGATTTATTAGTCACTATCTTGTATTTATGGCCCCTAGTTTTGGATTCTTGCACAAGTGGAAACATTCTCTTCACATTTACCCTGTCCAACCCTGTCCAATAATTTTAAAGACCTCCATCAGGTCACCTCAAAGTCTTCTCTTTTCTAAAGAAAAAAGCCCCGACCTGTTCAATCTTCCCCAATAGCTGTAATCGTCGTCTTCTTAGGCGGTCCCTTGAATCGAGGATGACTTGCTTCCATGCCAAAAAGGGATGAATTCAATGAGTTCACAGGTATTTCAATGAAGGACCTAATATTCCAGGTCCTGAGCTGCATATTGAAGGGTGGCAGATGCCTGTGCGTGGATTGTTTTAACATGTGGTGGTCGTTGCACACCAGCCACCACACGGGCTTGATAGAGCGAGGTCTTGGTCCACTGGCAAGGGTTAACCAAGATGACTGGAGACCAGCTCTGGTGCGCACACATATCGCAGTGTGGGCTGGCCCATGCTGCCCCTGGGCCCACACTTCTCCTGGACCCTGATCACATCACTCTGCAATCTCTCGTTGCTCCTTCACCCCAACCTCGCCGCTCCTGTTGTACCTGCCCACGCTCCAATCAGCGACCTGGATTATGGTGACGTCCAATCCAGTCGCCCTCTTCATAGCCGTCGCCCTCCCGGACAGGCTCGTGCTGTGACCTGTAGTGGTATGCTGCCACGCTGTCCATGGCCGCCGCTCATTGCTCCTTTTATGGTCCCGACCTGCCGCTGATGTTCCCACGCAGGTCGGGGCTGCCACGTTGCTCCTTTTAGCAGTAATATCTCAGTTCTGACACCATCCTTGTAAATCTTTTTTTGCACTTTCCCCCGTGTTACTGTGTCCTTTTTATAGTATGGAGACCAGAACTGTGCATAGTACTCTTAAGTACGGCCTAACCAGGGTCCTATACAAGTTTATCATAACTTCACTACTTTTGAATTCTACACCCCTAGAAATAAATCCCAGTGCTTTGTTAGCATTTTTAATTGCTTTGCTGACCTGCGATGCTGTTTTTAATGATGCGTTCACCTGTGTCCTTAGATTCCTTTGCTCTTCTACCCCATTCAGCTTCTCATTATCTAAGGTGTAGGTAATGCTTCTATTTTTCCTACCAAAGTGCATCACCCCACATTTGTCTTTTAAAGTTCATTTGTCACTTAACTGCTCAGTCTGCAAACTTTCTAATGTCTTCTTGTATTATGTTGCATTCTTCCTCACTGTTAGCTCTTCCCCCACCTCTCCCGCTGGGCAGAGTTGGTATCATTTGCAAATTTAGATGAGTTACTTGTTCTCAAGTCCAAATCGTGAATGTAAATTATGAATAACAGTGGTCCCAGCACTGATCCTTGTGGAACATCGTGTTCTACCTCCCTCCAATCTGAATAGTTGCCCTTTACCCCTACTCTTTGCTTTCTATTTTTTTAGCCAGTTTGCTATCCATTCAGCTATTTGTTCCCTGGCTCCACATGTCCTAGCTTTTGCCGTGTGGTACCTTATCGAGGGCCTTTTGAGAATGTTACTGAGTGTGAATGTGTGCCAGAGGACTGGAAAGTGGCCAGTGTAATAGCTATTTTCACAAAGGGAGACAGACGTAATCCAGGTAATTGCAGACAGTTAGTTTAAAATCTGTTTTAGAAAATGTTCATGCAGAGAAAATAATTAGAAGCAGCCAACAGATTTGAGAAGGAAGATTGTGTTTGATCAACCTGATTGAGTTCTTTGAGGAGGTGGAAGTGGTGTACATGGACTTTAGGAATGTCTTTGACAAGAAACCATACAAAAGACTATTGAAGAAGATTAAGGGGTATAGAATCAGGGGAAGGTACCAAATTGGATTATAAACTAGTTAGAAAGGGTGAGTTCCAGGCCATGTCTCAGTGTTTGGAGGTAGGGAGTGGTATCCCACAGGGACTGCTTCTGTTCTCTGTGTGCATCAATGATTTGGATGTTGGGATAGAGGGAGCGGTATCCAAATTTGCAGACAGTACTAAAATAGGAGGCATCATAAAATAATACTGAGGACACGGGAAGCTGCAAGGGGATATTGATAAGATGGCAAAGATGTGGCAGATACAATTCAATGTCGGTACGGTGAGGTGGGATACTTTGGTTAATAAAAGCAGTAATTATGCTTTGAATGGGGGAAGGCTGGTTGATGTGGAAGAGTAGAGGGATTTGGGCGTTAAGATTCACAAAACGTTAAAAGCAGTATCTCAAGTGGATAAGGTCATAAAAAGCTAACGGAATACTGAGTTTTATGACAAGATATTCATTCCGGGATATGGGCGTCGCTGGCAAGACCGGCATTTATTGCCCGTCCCTAATTGCCCCTTGAGAAGGTGGTGGTGAGCCGCCTTCTTGAACCGCTGCAGTCCGTGTGGTGAGGTGCTCCCACATTGCTGTTAGGGAGGGAGTTCCAGGCTTTGACCCAGCAACGATGAGGGAACGGCCGATATATTTCCAAGTTGGGATGGTGTGTGACTTGGAGGGGAATTTGCAGGTGATGGTGTTCCCATGCGCCTGCTGCCCTTGTCCTAGGCAGTAGAGGTTGCGAGTTTGGGAGGTTCTGCTGAAGAAGCCTTGGCGAGTTGCTGCAGTGCATCTTGTAGATGGTACACACTGCAGCCACGGTGCGCCGGTGGTGGAGGGAGTGAATGTTGAAGGGGGTGGATAGAGTGCCGATCAAGCGGCTGCTTTGTCCTGGATGGTGTCGAGCTTCCTGAGTGTTGTTGGAGCTGTACTCATCCAGGCAAGTGGAGAGTATTCCATCACACTCCTGACTTGTTCCTTGTAGATGGTGGAAAGTTTGAGGAGTCAGGAGGTGAGACACTCTCCGCAGAATACCCAGCCGCTGACGTGCTCTTGTTGCCACAGTATTTATGTGGCTAGTCCAGTTAACTTTCTGGTCAATGGTGACCCCCCCCCCGCCCCCAGGATGTTGATGGTGGGGGAGGGGGGGGGGAGGAGATTTGATGATGGTAATGCCATTGAATATCATGGGGAGGTGATTAGCCTCTCGCTTGTTGGAGATAGTTTTGCTGCATGCGGGCACGGACTGCTCCATTATCTGAGGGGTGCGAATGGCACTGAACACTGTGCAATCATCAGCGAACATCCCCACTTCTGACCTTATGATGGAGGAAGAGTCATTGATGAAGTAGCTGAAGATGGTTGGGCCTAGGACACTGCCCTGAGGAACTCCTGCAGCGATGTCCTGGGCTGGGCTGATTGACCTCCAACAATTGCAGCCATCTTCCTTTGTGTTCGGTATGACCCCAGCCAGTGGAGAGTTTTCCCCCTGATTCCCATTGACTTCAGTTTTACTATGGTTCCTTGATGCCTCACTCGGTCAAATGCTGCCTTGATGTCAAGAGCAATCACTTTCACCTCACCTCTAGAATTCAGCTCTTTTGTCCATGTTTGGACCAAGGCTGTAATGAGGTCTGGAGCCGAGTGGTCCTGGCGGTACCCACACTGGGCATCGGTGAGCAGGTTATTGGTGAGTAAGTGCTGCTTGATAGCACTGTCGATGACACCTTCCATCACTTTGCTGATGATTGAGAGTAGACTAATGGGGCGGTAATTGGCCGGATTGGATTTGTCCTGCTTTTTGTGGACAGGACATACCTGGGCAGTTTTCCACATTGTCGGGTAGATGCCAGTGTTGTAGGTTTTTCCCTCGTGTTGGTTCTCTCACCACCTGCTGCAGGCCCAGTCTCCTTCAGGACTCAGCCAGCTCGGTCCGTAGTGGTGCTACCGAGCCACTCTTGGTGCTGGACATAGAAGTCCCCCACCCAGAGTACATTCTGTGCCCTTACTATCCTCGGTACGTGTTCAACATGGGGGAGTACTGATTCACCAGCTGAGGGAGGGGTAGGTGGTAATCAGCAGGAGGTTTCCTTGCCCATGCTCGACCTGAACCCATGAGACTTCGTGGTGTACGGAGTCAATGTTGCGGACTCCCAGGGCCACTCCCTCCCTCCCGTATACCACTGGGTCTGTCCTGCCGGTGGGACAGGATGTACCCAGGGATGGTGATGGAGGAGTCAGGGACATTGGCTGAAAGATATGATTCTAAGAGTATGACTATGTCAGGCTGTTGCTTGACTAGGCTGTGGGACAGCGCTCCAATTTTGGCACAAGTCCCCAGATGTTAGTGAGGAGGACTTTGCAGGGTCGCCTGGGCTGGGCGTGCCATTGTGTCCAAAGCCGGTGCCGGGTGGTCCGTCCGGTTTTATTCTTATTGTCTCTGTAGCGGTTTGTTATAACTGAGTGGCTCGCTGGGCATTTCAGAGGGGCAGTTAGAGTCAATCACATTGCTGTGGGTCTGGAGTCACATATAGGCCAGACCGGGTAAGGACGGCAGATTTCCTTCCCTAAAGGGCATTAGTGAACCAGATGGGCTTTTACTACAATCCGGTAGTTTCATGATCACCATTACTGATGCTAGCTTTTGGTGGGATTTGAACTTACATCTCCGGATTCTTAGTCCAGGCCTCTGGATTACTAGTCCAGTAACATAACCACTGTGCTACCATTCCCTTTAAAAGTCAGGATGGAATAATGAATCTATATAAAAGCTTAGTAAGACCATAATTGGAATAGTTTGTGCAGATTTGGGCCCCACACCTTGGGAAGGATGCTGAGGCAATAGAGAGGGTGCAGCCCAGATTCACAGTTGAATCACTGACTAGCCCCATGGTGCTACGGCGATACATACTTTGTATAAAACACCTCACACACAATACAGGTAAATGTGCTTCACATGTGTATAGTTACTTAACAAGCATCTGCCATAATTCAGTAACCAAGGAAGTAAAGCACTCGGAACAATCAAAAAAACATTCATACTCTGCTTTTAGTCTTCCCAACAACCGCACAGAGAGGTTCAAGTTCACATGCATGTACTGTGCCGTGCAAATGAGGATATTGAGATCACATGCCCAACAACAGTGATTATTACTAATTTTATATTTGCTAATCAAAAATGCGGTTAGCCACTAGTGACTAATGTGTGAGACAGCACTGCTCTCAGAGGCTGCCTGGGCTGAGGAAATGGAGATATGAAGAAAGACTTGAAAAATTGGGTCTTTTTATTAGGACACTGGCGATTAGGGGGGGATTTGATAGAGGTGGTTAAAGTTATGAAAGGATGGGTCAGAGTAGATAGAAATAGACTGTGCAGTGATTGAGGGCGGACAACAAGGGCACATAGATTGCAAATCAAATAGAAATGATTTAGGACAGAGAGCATGAAACTCTTTTTCCAGGGAGGGTCGTGTGACTGTGCAATGTACTTCCAGAATTAAAGACATTTAAGAATAAATTAGATAGGCGGCGGACGGAAACAGGGTGGGCACATGGGATTCGGTCACTGCTCGTGAGGAGGATAAGCACCAACACAGACTGGTTGGACCGAACGGCCTGTTTCTGTGATATCATTTCTTTGTAACACGCTCTTCATTCCATTCCATTCTTCACTTTCCAGCAGGAAATGCTCCCTCCAAATATAGTTCAAGTTAAAGTAGAGCTGCTGAAATTTTCCTTTGTTTTTCCCCATGAGACCTGTCATTGATATCTCCTTACTCTGCAGGGAGCAGCTCAGCCAACCCCAAGTACGATAGGCACCAGTGCAAGCCAAGAAACATTACTGGGAAATATTGGGGCTCTGTGTCCAAGTACAATTAACTTCATTATCTTCTACCAAGTGGGGGTGTTTTGGGGAAAACATGACCTGGAGAGCTTCACATTGAAACACTTCCCTCCTTTACTGAGCCCTGTTCCAATGCTAAACCCTGTGGCCAGCCCTCCCGGAGAAGCGCTCAATCCTTTTGTGGGTTGATTTCCCAGTTTTGTCTATTCACCCCGTTATGATAATAGCAGCTCACCCTTTCACAGGAAACAACTCCCAAAGAGCCGAAATCTTCTTCCTTTGGAGTAGAATACAAGCAAAATGTGATGCACATTTTAAACTGATTGTTCAGTGATGACGGATACCCCAGAAAGTGGAATCTGAATCTTAATGGTCTGGCAGAACCTTGATCTGATGTGACAGTGCAATGGAGGCAGCCATTAAACATATACAGGTGCCTGCAATGTGAAGGTGCTGGATTTAGACCCACAATGAATGCTTCGAAGTGTAACACAATAGCTGCCCAGTGTTGTAGTTTGATTCAGATGTAATCTGACATTGACAAAGGCCAGTCTAATTCCCTGAGAACAATCTGTCATTTTTCTAAAGTACTGCCCTCGCCCCAGATCTTTAGATCATACTTTTAACAAATTGTTCACCTGTTTCAAATTAGTGACAAGAAAGCTATAACTGCAGGCAGCTAAATTGATTCAATCAGGGCACCATAGCAGGAGCCCGTCTCCCCATCTGCCTCACTTAACTTAAGCCTTTAAGTGCAAAGCCAAATCAAATTGATGAGATGCTTGTTTAAATTTCCCCCCATGTACAGCAGAGATTAATGCTCAAATTATATGATATCATAGGATCTGGAAAACTATATTGATCTATTTTGGATTTCCCTCGAGAAGTGGACAGACCTTAGATTGAGCTAGCTTGTTTGCCATCCTGAGTACCCGGCACCACTGTGAAAGTCACTGCCACCACACCACGGAGTATGTTGTGTAGTGAGGATGGCTGAATGGAATCTTTTCTTCAGCTTTTATTTCAACATTAGAGTTTCCGTGCTGGGGAAGGGAGCAGGTTTGATTTCAGGTACCCAACAGTCCCAGGTCAGGTGAACAACAACATACATCTACACACTGCCTTTAACGCAGTAAAACGACCCGAAACGCTTCACAGGAGCATTATCAAAAGGCAAGCCACATAAAGAGATATTGCCCTGAATTTGCAGTCGGAGGCTTCCCGCAGGGAAATGTCTCTGATCCGCAAATAAAATGCCCGCACACCTGGTGGTCCGGGAGATTCACAACCCAGGTACCCGCGGGTAGAGGCCCACATGCCTCGGGGGCGCACGCGTTTCGCAAGCACCCCTGGGATTACGTGGGCTGGCCCAACCAATAAAAGAAGGGGATCCCCATTCATGCTTCTGGGGATTACGTATGTATGGGAATGGTAATACCAAAAAAAACACCTCTACACTTCAAATAAATTCAAAAAAACATCACTTATTTAAAATTAATTAAGATGACATTTCATTAAATATCTAAAACAAACATTTAATTTTTTGAAAAAGAAATTTACATGTTATAAAGGAGCTAAAAATAAACTTACCTTACTGTACAGGTTTTTAATGTATAAATGATAACATTTTATTTTTCTGGGGTTTTTTTTAACTCTTACGTTGGTAAAAGCAAGCCTTATGCCTGCTTTTACTTTGTGCACAAAATCTCGGAACTTGCGCAACCCTTATGGGCATATGCGCACCTCGTATGCGCCCGTAGGGGCTGCAAATTACGGCCCATGAGAGCAGGTGACCAAAATGCTCAGTAAAAGAGAGAGGTTTTAAGGAGGTAGAGAGGCGGAGAGGTTTAGGAAGGCATTCCACAGATTAGGGCTTTAACAGCTGAAGGCACAGCCGCCAATGATGGAGTGATTAAAATCATGGATGCACAAGAAGCCATAATTGAAGGAGCGCAGAGATCTCGGAGCGTTGTAGGATTGGAGGAGGTTACAGAGATAGGGAGGGGTGAGGCTTGGAGGGATTTTAAAACAAGGACAAGAATTTTCAATTCCATTAGCTGGGAGCCAATGTAATTCATGTGTTAGATATAGAGTAAAGCTCCCTCTGCACTGTCCCATCACACACTCCCAGGGCAGGTGCAGCACGGGGTTAGATACAGAGTAAAGCTCCCTCTACACTGTCCCATTAAACACTCCCAGGGCAGGTACAGCACGGGGTTAGATACAGAGTAAAGCTCCCTCTACACTGTCCCATCAAACACTCCCAGGGCAGGTACAACACGGGGTTAGATACAGAGTAAAGCTCCCTCTACACTGTCCCATCAAACACACCCAGGGCAGGTACAGCACAGGTTAGATACAGAGTAACTCTCCCTCTACACTGCCCCAACAATTTGTACCACCCTAACCTTATAGGTGTGACATTTTCCTTTTCCCACCACCAGCTATCCTGCGGCCTCGCTGAGTAAGGTTGACTATTTAGATTCAAAACCAAATGCAACAGTTGAATTAGAGATTCTGTCCAGTGTAATTTCAGGTAGGAGTCTTAAAGCCAACAAAAGGAGATTTTCACCCAATCAGTGTGGGATGGGTTTGAACCGTGGTTCCGGAGGTGAAAGGACGTTGTGTCTAACTCACTCACCATCCAGCCCACTCCGCCTGTACTAATTGCAGCCTTTTAATACTATTATTTTTTAGTGGCCAATTATGTGTTTGGGGCACATAATAGGCAGCAGACGGGGCAAACCTGTGTGAGTACAAGTGTCTCCTTGAAACTGACTGGTGGTAGCCGCCCAGCAAGTTTTAGAATTGGTGAGTGGCAGGAGCAAGCCCGGTGAATTTCTGTAACCTAAATCTTTGCAAGCTGAAAAACCCCTCGCTTGACCAGTGTTCAATTCTGCATACAATGGCCAGAAGTCCAGGTAACCGTGCAGTCTGTAGGGAGTTCCACGGCAGGAGAGGGGATGAGTGGACTCTGTGCACTGTGTTGAGAGCAGCTCTTGTGTTTCTGGTATAGGGAAGGAGGTCTGTCTGTTGTGCCAGCAGCTCTTGAGACTCTGGTCCAGACATGGTCTTGCAGACCACTGACATTCTGTCAACGTTTCAGTGCGGTAGAGGGTGATTTCTCGCACGGAGTGAACAGTCTTTGTCCAGTCTATTGGTCTTGATGACTTTGGGTTGTAGTGAGTCCAAGAGCAGCCAAGGAAGGCACAATATTCTATCTCTGAGTGGATTTGTTCTTTGCTGCTGCCAGATACAGCACCAAGTGCATTTTGAGGATTCCCATTTTTCTCTCAGCTTTTTGGACCAACTTGGCTACAAGTTTTTCGCCATCGTAACTTGGCAATAACAAAATCGAGGCGATGTGCCAGTAACTGAGAGAGATTTTTGCACTTGTGGATTGACAGAAGGCTGATTAGCCAACATCTGTCAGTCATTCTTGACCTGCTCTTAGCCTTGAAAGTAACAAGCCTTGTGTCTGGATAATCCCCTTTTATTTTGCTGACCTTCCGCTCTCTGACCCCGAACAATCGGTCCTCAACAAGGTCCTGAGCATCATCTCCTTACGCCCCCATCACATTGAATTTGGAGCTGAGTACTTTTTCCGTCACCTTCGTCTCCGTGCCCACTTCTTCGCACCCCTCCACCCCCCCACCCCCCCACCCTCCACCCCCCACCCCCCCACCCTCCACCCCCCCACCACCCCACCCCCCCACCCCCCCACCCCCCCCCACCCCTCCACCCCCCCCCACCCCCCCACCCCCCCCCCGCACAGCTGGCCCTTTCTCCCATTTTCAGAATTCTCGTTCTACCTAGACCCCTCACCCTTTTTGAAGTGTGTTCAGGAGAACTTGATCAGTAAGTTTCCGGCCCGATGAGGGAGGAAGCATTACTGGATCTGGTTCTGGGGAATGAGGTAGTTCAAGTGGAACAAGTGTCAGTAGGTGAACATTTAGGGAACAGTGATCATAGTACCATAAGGTTTAGATTAGCTATGGAAAAGGACAGGGAGCAATCTAGAGGAAAAATGTTTAACTGGGGGAAGGCCAATTTCAATGGGATGAGAACAGATCTGGCCCGGGTAAACTGGAATCAAAGATTGGCAGGCAAAACTGTAATGGAACAATGGGCTGCCTTTAAAGAGGATATAGTTCGAGTACAGTCGAGGTACATTCCCACGAGGGGGAAAGGTAGGGCAACTAAAGTCGGAGCTCCCTGGATAACGAAAGAGATAGCAGCAAGATGAAGCTGAAAAAAGAGTGCATATGACAGATGTCAGGTTGCAAATACATCTGAGAATCAGGCTTATATAGGAAGGTCAGAGGAGAAGTGATAAAGAAAATAAGAGAGAGCATGAGAATAGAAGGGCAGCCAATATAAAAGGTACTCAAAATATTTTATAGGCATATAAATAGTAAAAAGGTAGTCAGAGGAGGGGTGGGGCGATTAGGGACCAAAAAGGAGACCTACGCACGGAGGCAGAGGATAGGCTGAGGTACTAAATGAGTAGTTTGCATCTGTCTTCACCAAGGAAGAGGATGCTGCCATAGACATAGTGAAGGAGGAGGTCGTGGAGACATTTGATAGAATAAAAATTGATAAAGAAGAGGTATTAGAAAGGCTTGCTGTACTTAAAGTAGATGAATCGCCAGGAGCAGATGGGATGCATCCTAGGATGCTGAGGGAGGAAATTGCAGAGGTACTGACCATAATATTCCAATCCTCCTTAGATACAGGTGGTGCCAGTGGACTGGAGAATTGTAAACGTTACACCCTTGTTCAAAAAAGGAGTAAAGATAAACCCAGCAACGACAGGCCGGTCAGTTTAACCTCGTAGTGGGGAAGCTTTCAGAAGCAATAATCAGGGATAAAATTAACAGTCACTTGGACAAGTGTGGATTAATTAAGGAAAGTCAGCACGGGTTCGTTAAAGGCAAATCGTGTTTAACCAATTGATTGAGTTTTTTGATGAGGTAATAGAGAGGGTTGATGAGGACAATGCGGTTGACGTGGTGCATATGGATTTCCAAAAGGCGTTTGATAAAGTGCCACATAACAGGCTTGCAGCAAAGTTGAAGCCCGTGGAATACAAGGGACAGTGGCAGCATGGATACGGAACTGGCTCAGTGACAGGGAACAGGGAGTAGTGGTGAACGGTTGTTTCTCGGACTGGAGGAAGGTATACAGTGGTGTTCCCCAGGGGTCGGTACTGGGACCACTGCTTTTCCTGATATATATTAATGACCTGGATGTGGGTGCACAGTGCACATTTCAAAATTTGCAGCTGACACAAAACGTGGAAGTATAGTGAACAGTGAGGAGGAGAGGGACAGACTTCAGGAAGACACAGACAGGCTGGTGGGATGGGCGGACACGGGGCAGATGACATTTAACACAGCAACGTGTGAAGTGATACATTTTAGTAGAAAGAATGAGAGGATATATAAAATAAAGGGTACAATCCTAAAGGGGATGCATGAACAGAGAGACCCGGAGGTATATGTGCACAAATCATTGAAGGTGGCAGGGCAGGTTGAGAAAATGGTTAAAAAGGGTTGTGGGATCCTGGGCTTCATAAATAGAGGTGTAGAGTACAAACGTGTGGAAATGATGATGGACCTGTATAAAACACTGGTTCGGCCCCAACTGGAGTATTGTGTCCAATTCTGGGCACCACACTTTAGGGGGGATGTGAAGGCCTTAGAGATGGTGCAGAAAATATTTATGGGAATGGTTCCAGGAATGAGGAACTTCAGATACGTTGATAGACTGAAGAAGCTGGGGTTGTTCTCAGAGCAGAAAAGATTTGAAAGAGGTGTTCAAAATGATGAAAGGTCTGGACAGGGTAGATAGCGAGAAACTGTTCCCATTGGTGGAAGGGTCGAGAACCAGAGGACACAGATTTAAGGTGTTTGGCAAAAGAACCAAAGGCCACGTGAGAAAAAACTTTTTTACGCAGCGAGTGGTTAGTATCTGGAATGCACTGCCTGACTGGTGGAGGCAGACTTAATTTTATCTTTCAAAACGGAGTTCGATAAGTATCTGAAGGAAAAAAATTGCAGGACATAAGAAATAGGAGCAGGAGTAGGCCATCCAGCCCTTCAAGCCTGCTCCGCCATTTAATACGATCCCTGCCCGCTCCCCATAACCCCTTATTCCCTTATTGGTTAAGAAACTGTCAAACTCTATCTTAAATTTATTCAATGACCCAGCTTCCACAGATCTCTGAGGCAGCGAATTCCACAGATCCACAGCCCTCTGAGAAAATAAATTTCTCCTAATCTCTGTTTTAAATGGGCGTCCTGTTATTCTAAGATTATGCCCCTAGTTCTAGTTTCTCCCATGAGTGGAAACATCCTCTCTGCATTCACCTTGTCAAGCCCCCTCATTATCTTGTATGTTTTGATAAGATCACCTCTCATTCTTCTGAATTCTAATGAGTAGAGGCCCAACCTTCTCAACTTTTCCTCATAAGTCAACCCACTCAGCTCCGGAATCAACCGATTGAACCTTCCCTGAATTGCCTCCAATGTAAGTATATCCTTTCATAGAAACATAGAAAATAGGTGCAGGAGTAGGCCATTCGGTCCTTCTAGCCTGCACCGCCATTCAATGAGTTCATGGCTGAACATTCAACTTCAGTACCCCATTCCTGCTTTCTCGCCATACCCCTTGATCCCCCTGATAGTAAGGACCTCATCTAACTCCTTTTTGAATATATTTAGTGAATTGGCCTCAACAACTTTCTGTGGTAGAGAATTCCACAGGTTCACCACTCTCTGGGTGAAGAAGTTCCTCCGCATCTCGCTCCTAAATGGCTTATCCCTTATCCTTAGACTGTGACCTCTGGTTCTGGACTTCCCCAACATTGGGAACATTCTTCCTGCATCTAACCTGTCTAACCCCGTCAGAATTTTAAATGTTTCTATGAGGTCCCCTCTCATTCTTCTGAACTCCAGTGAATACAAGCCCAGTTGATCCAGTCTTTCTTGATAGGTCAGTCCCGCCATCCCGGGAATCAGTCTGGTGAACCTTCGCTGCACTCCCTCAATAGCAAGAATGTCCTTCCTCAGGTTAGGAGACCAAAACTGTACACAATACTCCAGGTGTGGCCTCACCAATGCCCTGTACAACTGTAGCAACACCTCCCTGCCCCTGTACTCAAATCCCCTTGCTATGAAGGCCAACATGCCATTTGCTTTCTTAACCGCCTGCTGCACCTGCATGCCAACCTTCAATGACTGATGTACCATGACACCCAGGTCTCTTTGCACATCCCCTTTTCCTAATCTGTCACCATTCAGATAATAGTCTGTCTCTCTGTTTTTACCACCAAAGTGGATAACCTCACATTTATCCACATTATACTTCATCTGCCATGCATTTGCCCACTCACCTAACCTATCCAAGTCGCTCTGCAGCCTCACAGCATCCTCCTCGCAGCTCACACTGCCACCCAACTTAGTGTCATCCGCAAATTTGGAGATACTACATTTAATCCCCTCATCTAAATCATTAATGTACAGTGTAAACAGCTGGGGCCCCAGCACAGAACCTTGCGGTACCCCACTAGTCACTGCCTGCCATTCTGAAAAGTACCCATTTACTCCTACTCTTTGCTTCCTGTCTGACAACCAGTTCTCAATCCATGTCAGTACACTACCCCCAATCCCATGTGCTCTAACTTTGCACATCAATCTCTTGTGTGGGACCTTGTCGAACGCCTTCTGAAAGTCCAAATATACCACATCAACTGGTTCTCCCTTATCCACTCTACTGGAAACATCCTCAAAAAATTCCAGAAGATTTGTCAAGCATGATTTCCCTTTCACAAATCCATGCTGACTTGGACCTATCATGTCACCTCTTTCCAAATGCACTGCTATGACATCCTTAATAATTGATTCCATCATTTTACCCATATTCGTAAATATGGAAACCAAAACTGCACGCAGTATTCCAGGTGTGGCCTCACCAATACCCTGTATAACTGTCGCAAGACGTCCCTGCTCTTGTACTCTATCGCCTTTGCAATAAAGGCCAAGATTCCATTGGCCTTCCTGATCACTTACTGTACCTGCATACTAACCTTTTGAGTTTCATGCACAAGTACCCCCAGGTCCCGCTGTACTGCAGCACTATGCAATTTTTTTCTATTTATACTCCAGCTGCCAAATTTTTGCCCACTCACTTAGCCTGTCTGTGTCCTTTTGCAGGTTTTTTGTGTCCTCCTCACACATTGCTTTTCCTCCCATCTTTGTATCGTCAGCAAACTTGGCTACGTTACACTCGGTCCCTTTTTCCAAGTCGTTAATATAGATTGTAAATAGTTAGGGTCCCAGCACTGATCCCTGCGGCACCCCACTAGTTACTGATTGTCAACCCAAGAATGAACCATTTATCCTGACTCTCTGTTTTCTATTAGTTAGCCAATCCTCTATCCATGCTAATATATTACCCTCAACCCCGTGAACTTTTATCTTGTGCAGTGACCTTTTATGTGGCATCTTGACACTTCTGGAAGTTCAAATACACCACATCCACTGGTTTCCCCTTTATCCACCCAGTTTGTTACATCCTCAAAGAATTCCAGCAAATTTATAAGAACATAACATAAGAACATAAGAATTAGGAACAGGTGTAGGCCATTTAGCCCCTCGAGCCTGCTCTGCCATTCAACAAGATCATGGCTGATCTGGCCGTGGACTCAGCTCCACTTACCCGCCCGCTCCCCATAACCCTTAATTCCCTTATTGGTTAAAAATCTATCTATCTGTGACTTGAATACATTCAATGAGCTAGCCTCAACTGCTTACTTGGGCAGAGAATTCCACAGATTCACAACCCTCTGGGAGAAGAAATTCCTTCTCAACTCGGTTTTAAATTGGCTCCCCCGTATTTTGAGGCTGTGCCCCCTAGTTCTAGTCTCCCCGACCAGTGGAAACAACCTCTGTGCCTCTATCTTGTCTATCCCTTTCATTATTTTAAATGTTTCTATAAGATCACCCCTCATCCTTCTGAACTCCAAGGAGTAAAAACCCAGTCTACTCAACCTATCATCATAAGGTAACCCCCTCATCTCCGGAATCAGCCTAGTGAATCGTCTCTGTACCCCCTCCAAAGCTAGTATATCCTTCCTGAAGTAAGGTGACCAACACTGTACGCAGTACTCCAGGTGCGGCCTCACCAATACCCTGTACAGTTGCAGCAGGACCTCCCTGCTTTTGTACTCCATCCCTCTCGCAATGAAGGCCAACATTCCATTCGCCTTCCTGATTACCTGCTGTACCTGCAAACTAACTTTTTGGGATTCATGCACAAGGATCCCCAGGTCACTCTGCACCGCAGCATGTTGTAATTTCTCCCCATTCAAATAATATTCCCTTTTACTGTTTTTTTTCCCAAGGTGGATGACCTCACACTTTCCGACATTGTATTCCATCTGCCAAACCTTAGCCCATTCGCTTAACCTATCTAAATCTCTTTGCAGCTTCTCTGTGTCCTCTACACAACCCGCTTTCCCACTAATCTTTGTGTCATCTGCAAATTTTGTTACACTACACTCTGTCCCCTCTTCCAGGTCATCTGTGTATATTGTAAACAGTTGTGGTCCCAGCACCGATCCCTGTGGCACACCACTAACCACCGATTTCCAACCCGAAAAGGACCCATTTATCCCGACTCTCTGCTTTCTGTTCGCCAGCCAATTCTCTATCCATGCTAATACATTTCCTCTGACTCCGCGTACCTTTATCTTCTGCAGTAACCTTTTGTGTGGCACCTTATTGAATGCCTTTTGGAAATCTAAATACACCACATCCATCGGTACACCTCTATCCACCATGCTCGTATATCTTCAAACATGACTTCCTCTTCATAAATTCATGCTGACTCTGCCTGACTGAATTATGTTTTTCCAAATGTCCTGCTACTGCTTCTTTAATAATGGTCTCCAACAATTTCCCAACCACAGATGTTAGGCTAACTGGTCTATAGTTTCCCGCTTTTTCTCTGCCTCCTTTTTTAAATAGGAGCATTACATTTGCAGTTTTCCAATCTGCTGGGACCTTCTCAGAATCCAGGGAATTTTAGTAAATTACAACCAATGCATCTGTAAAGCCCTTACTCTACAGTATGAAACCACACGAGGCACTTTCTGGGGACAAGGTCACTCTGTGACCTTAACTCTTTATTCACAGGACTCCAAAGACCTTGACCCTGCGTGGGACCTCTCTTTTTATACCTGTGTGATCAGGTAAGGAGTGTCTCCCACAAGTTCACCCCTTGTAATCAAGGTGTGCATCTAGGTTGAGTGTATACAGTAATACAGTGGTGTTACATTGTGGTTACACATGACATCACCTCCCCCCCCCCAAAGTCTTTTTGGGACATTCGGTTTAGTCTTTCAGGTGGTCTACGCTCCCTCGTGGAGCGCCGCAGTTGGGGCTCTGGTTGTTGGACACTGACGTGAGTGTCTGTCACCTGTGGTGATTCCGGCCTGTCCGGGCTGACCGCAGGGACTGTGCATTCTTCTGATTGCTCTTGTTGCTCGTTCACTGGCGGTGTTGTGGGCTCCATCTCATGGTCTTCTTCAGGTTCCTCCGTGTCAGTGCTGAACCTTTTTTTTTTACTTGGTCCAGATGCTTGCGGCATATCTGGCCATTGTTGAGTTTTACCTCGATGACCCTATTCCCCTCTTTGTCAATTACAGTGCCCTCAAGCCATTTGGGCCTCATGGTGTGATTGTGGACAAATACAGGATCATTTATTTCTATACATCTCCCCCTCGAATTACGGTCATGGTACTCGTTTTCTGACTTGCGCTTGCCCTCAACTATGTCGGTCAGGACTGGGTGAACGAGGGACAACCGAGTTTTGAGTGTCCGTTTCATTAGTAGCTCCTCGGGCGGGACCCCCGTGAGCGAGTGCGGTCGGGATCTATAGGCCAGCAGGAGACGCGATAGGCGGCATTGTAGGGAGGGTCCTTGAATCCTGAGCATACCTTGCTTAATGATTTGGAACACACATTCCGCCTGGCCATTGGAGGCCGGCTTGAACGGCGCAGTCCTGATGTGGTTGATGCCATTGCCCGACATAAACTCTCGGAATTCGTAGCTTGTGAAACATGGGCCATTATCACTAACCAAGATGTCCGGCAGGCCATGGGTTGCAAAGATCGCACGTAGGCTTTCCACGGTGGTGGATGATGTGCATGAATTCAGAATGATGCACTCGATCCATTTCGAGTACACATCTACCACAATAAGGAACATCTTTCCCATGAACGGGCCCACGTAGTCAACATGAATGCATGACCATGCTGAGCGGGGCCTCCCTGGGGGCATTACCCAGCTGGGCACACGTCGTGCACCTGCGAACACAGTGTTCCAGGTCTGAGTCAATTCCAGGCCACCAAACGTGTGACCGGGCAATGGCCTTCGTCAGCACAATGCCTGGGTGCTCGCTGTGGAGTTCCCTGATGAATACCTCCTTGCCCTTCTGGGGCGTAACTACCCGGCTGCCCCATAGTAGGCAGTCGGCTTGGATGGCGAGCTCATCCATCCGCCTGTGGAACGGTCTGACCTCCTCAGGGCATGCTCCGTGTGCGGGCGCCCAATCCCCAGTCAGGACACATTTCTTAATCAGGGATAGGAGAGGATCTCTGTTTGTCCAGATTTTGATCTGGCGGGCTGTGATGGGGGAAGCCTGCACTGTCAAAGGCATCGACAGCCATGACCATATCGGCGCTTTGCTCTGCTGGCCCCTCAGTGGTGGCCAGTGGGAGCCTGCTGAGCGCGTCAGCGCAATTTTCAGTGCCGGGCCGATGCCGGATGGAGTAGTCATAAGCAGCCAGCGTGAGAGCCCATCGCTGTATGCGAGCTTATGCGTTGGCATTGACAGCCTTGCTGTCTGACAACAGGGATGTTAATGGCTTGTGGTCCATCTCTAATTCAAACTTCCTACCAAAGAGGTACTGATGCATTTTTTTTTACACCATAGACACATGCAAGCCCTTCCTTCTCGACCATCCCATATCCCAGTTCTGCTTGAGAGAGCAACCAGGAGGCATAAGCCACAGGTTGAAGTTGACCCTCAGCATTGCCCTGCTGCAACACGCACCCAACCCCATAGGACGGTGCATCACATGTCAGAACCAATTTTTTACAGGGGTCGTACAGGGTCAACAACTTGTTTGAACAAAGTAAGTTTCATGCCCGAACAAAAGCCCGTTCCTGACAGTCCCCCCCAAAACCAATTGCAACTCTTACACAGGAGATCGTGTGGCGGCTCCAACAACGTGCTCAAGTTCGGCAGAAAGTTCCTGAAATAGTTCAACAGTCCCAGGAATGAATGCAACTCCGATGTGTTGCAGGGCCTGGGTGCTCGTCGAATCGCCTCTGTTTTGGATTCGGTGGGCTGAATCCCATCTGCAGCAACCTTCCTGCCCAGAAACTCAATCTCAGGAGCTAATAACACATTTAGACTACTTGAGTTGCAGGCCTATCCGGTCCAGTCGGTGTAGTACCTCTTCCACTTTGGTGGTTAAAAACAGAGAGACAGATTATTATCTGAATGGTGACAGATTAGGAAAAGGGGAGGTGCAACGAGACCTGGGTGTCATGGTACATCAGTCATTGAAGGTTGGCATGCAGGTACAGCAGGCGGTTAAGAAAGCAAATGGCATATTGGCCTTCATAGCGAGGGAATTTGAGTACAGGGGCAGGGAGGTGTTACTACAGTTGTACAGGGCCTTGGTGAGGCCACACCTGGAATATTGTGTACAGTTTTGGTCTCCTAACTTGAGGAAGGACATTCTTGCTATTGAGGGAGTGCAGTGAAGGTTCACCAGACTGATTCCCGGGATGGCGGGACTGATATATCAAGAAAGACTGGATCAACTGGGCTTGTATTCACTGGAGTTCAGAAGAATGAGAGGGGATCTCATAGAAACGTTTAAAATTCTGATGGGTTCAGACAGGTTAGATGCAGGAAGAATGTTCCCAATGTTGGGGAAGTCCAGAACCAAGGGTCACAGTCTAAGGATAAGGGGTAAGCCATTTAGGACCGAGATGAGGAGAAACTTCTTCACCCAGAGAGTGGTGAACCTGTGGAATTCTCTACCACAGAAAGTAGTTGAGGCCAATTCACTAAATATATTCAAGAAGGAGTTAGATGAGGTCCTTACTACTAGGGGGATCAAGGGGTATGGCGAGAAAGCAGGAATGGGGTACTGAAGTTGCATGTTCAGCCATGAACTCATTGAATGGTGGTGCAGGCTAGAAGGGCCGAATGGCCTACTCCTGCACCTATTTTCTATGTTTCCGGGTTGTGGAGGTGTTCCTCGGTGTCTCAACCCGTGATGAGGATGTCGTCCTGGAATACGATCGTTCCAGGAATGGAATTAAGCAGGCTTTCCATGTTTCGTTGAAAAATCGCAGCCGCTGATCGAATGCCAAATGGGCACCTGTTAAAAACGAACAGTCCCTTGTGCGTGGTGATGGTGGTCAGTAGTTTAGATTCGTAGGCCAGTTCCTGGGTCATATAGGCTGAAGTGAAGTCCAACTTGGTGAACAGCTTGCCGCCTGCCAGCGTGGCGAAGAGGTCCTCCGCTCTCGGGAGCGGGTATTGATCTTGTAGGGACACCCAATTGATGGTGGCCTTGTAGTCGCCACAGATCCTGACAGAGCCAAGCCCTTTTAGGACGGGAACGATGGGGCTTGCCCAGTCGCTGAATTAAATAGGCGAGATAATGCCCTCTCTCAACAGCCGGTCCAATTCACTCTCGATCTTTTCCCGCATCACATACAGTACCGCTCTGGCTTTGTGGTGCACTGGCCTGGCGTCCGGGGTGATGTGTATTACTACTTTAGTGCCTTTGAAAGTCCCGACGCCAGGTTGGAATAGTGAATCGAATTGTTGTAGGACTTGTGAGCACGAACTTCGCTCCACAGATGACATTACGTGAACATCCCCCCATTCCCAGTTCATCTTGGCTAACCAGCTCCTCCCCAACAGTGCGGGACCATTGCCAGGGACAATCCAGAGTGGCAGCCGATTCACTAACCCATTGTGTGTGACAGCCAACATTGCACTGCCTAGCACCGGAATGATTTCTTTAGTGTAAGTCCGTAATTGTGTCTCAATACGTGCTAATTTGGGTCTACTGGCTTTAAGTGGCCATAACTTCTCAAATTGCTGAACACCCATGAGTGACTGGCTGGCCCCAGTGTCCAGCTCCATGTGTACTGGGATACCATTTAATAAAACCCTCACCATAGAAACATAGAAACATAGAAAATAGGTGCAGGAGTAGGCCATTCGGCCCTTCTAGCCTGCACCGCTATTCAATGAGTTCATGGCTGAACATTCAACTTCAGTACCCCATTCCTGCTTTCTCGCCATACTCCTTGATCCCCCTAGCAATAGAAACATCATTGGTGGCGTTCTGGTGTATGAACTGTGAATATTCGCCACATGGACCCGCTGAACCTCGGCGTCCATTGATTTGCCCCAAAAGTCATCCTGCCTCAAAGAACCCTCTTCTGGTCCATCTGCCTCATATATTAGTCTGGTTGCAGGCTTCCTGCACATTCGAGCTAAGTGGCCACTGAGATTGCAGATCCTGCAGACAAACTGTTGAAATCTGCAAGATCTGGCCGAGTGTTTTCGCCCACACCTCCAGCATGAGTTAAAGTTTCCATTGTTGGGAACAAAGGGACTATGGCCAGGCATTCCGCGCTGACTGTCCCTTTGACTGCTCTTAAGTACCCTATTAGTGGGTGTTAATGGAACCGTCCCGGGCCACATTGTCCACTGTGATGGCGTGAATGTCCGTTCAGCCTGCCATTGTCTCTGTTGAAGTCCTACTCTGGGGGGGTCTATTGCTGCCTGGGGAGTGTCGGACTGCCCCTGCCTGCCTGCAGGGCTCTGAGTCGCATTGATGATGTTGACTCCCTGATCCATCGCCGCGTTAGAGGCAGAATTGCGCGCGTATATTATTTTCGTCTCTTCCTCCCCCGCCATGAAAGTTTGAGCCATCAACGTCGTCGCTTCCAAGGTCAAATCCTTGGTCTCAATTAATTTGCGGAAAATTCCCGCATGACCGATGTCCTCGATAAAGAAGTCCCTTAGCATCTCCCCCCTGCAGGCGTCTGTGAACTTACAGAGGCTGGCCAAACGCTGGAGGTCCGCTATGATATCCGGTACGCTCTGTCCTTCACGACGTTGGTGGGTGTAGAATCTGTGTCGGGCCATGTGTATGCTACTCGCCGGTTTGAGGTGCTCCCCGATCAATTTGCTAAGTTCTTCAAAGGTTTTGTCCGCCAGCTTTTCAGGTGCTAGTAAATTCTTCATGAGCGTGTAAGTCTTTGGTCCGCAGCTGGTCAGGAGATGAGCCCTTCTCTTGTCGGCCGCTGCATCCCCCAGCCATTCTTTTGTAACGAAGCTCTGCTGAAGCCTCTCGACAAAATCATCCCAGTCTTCCCCAACACAGTACCGTTCCTCTGTGCTACCGGTGGCCATTCTCATGGGTCATGAATTCCCGTTTCTCGTCACCAATGTAAAGTCCTTACTCTACAGTATGAAACCACACGAGGCACATTCTGGGGACAAGGTCACTCTGTGACCTGCTTTCTTTATTCACAGGACTCCAAAGACCTTGACCCTGCGTGGGACCTCCCTTTTTATACCTGTGTGATCAGGTAAGGAGTGTCTCCCACAAGTTCACCCCTTGTATTCAAGGTGTGCATCTATGTTGAGTGTATACAGTAATACAGTGGTGTTACATTGTGGTTACATACATGACAGCATCCACAATCCCTGCTGCTACAGCTCTTAAGACCCTAGGATGCAAGCCATCAGGTCCAGGGGATTTATCTGCCTTCAGTCCCATTATCCTACTGAGTACCACTACTGAGGACCACGGGGAACGGGCGGGAGAGTGGGACTAGCTGAGAGTCGGCACGGGCTCGACAGGCCGAATGGCCTCCTTCCGTGCTATAACTTTTCTATGATTCTAATCCTGCACAGCCCACTTCTACCTCCTTCCTAAGATCCACAAACAGGACTGCCCTGGTAGACCCATCGTTTCAGTCTGTTCTTGCCCCACGGAACTGATTTCTTCCTATCTTGACTCTTTTTCTTTCACTTTGTCCAGTCCCTTCCCACCTGCATCCGTGACTCTTCCGACGCCTTCCACCTCTTTCCTGGCCCGAACCGTCTCATTTTCCCTGTGTATGTCCAATCCCTTTACACCATCCTCCGCCAGGACGGCCTGAGGGCGTTCCACTTCTTCCTCGAGCAGAGGCCCAACCAGTCCCCATGCACCACCGCCCTCCTACGCCCAACTGAACTTGTTCTCACATTGAACAACTTCCCCTTTCACTCCACTCACTTTCTCCAAATTAAATGTGTTGCTATGGGAACGGTCATGGATCCTAGCTATGCCTGCCTTTTCGTAGGATATGTGGAACATTCTTTGTTCCGGTCCTCCCTCAGGTCCCCTCCATCACCTCTTTTTCCAGCACATTGGTGACTGTATCAGTGCCGTTTCCTGTTCTCGCCCTGAACTCGAAAATGTCATTCACTTTGCTTTCAATTTCCACCCTTCCCTCACCGTCCATCTCTGACTCTTCCTTTCCCTCCTCGATTTTTGTCTCCATTTCAGTGGCTTGGTTATCGACAAACATCCACTATAAGCCCACTGACTCCCACAGTTACCTGCACTACATTCCCTCCCACCCCACTTCCTGTAAGAACTCTATTCCATTCTCCCAGTTTTTCTGTCTCCATCACATCTGTTCTGGTGTCACGGCCTTCCATACTAGCGCTTCCAATATGTCTTCCTTTTTCCTCGAGGATTCCCCTCCACCGTGATTGACAGGGCCCTCGACCATGTCTGTTCCATTTCCCGCACTATTGCTCTCACCCCTTCCTCTTCCTCTGATAGGGCTCCTCTTGTTCCCACCTTTCACCCCACCAGCCTCCACGTTCAACGGATCATCCTCTGCCATATCTGTCACCTCCAGCGTGATCCCACCATCAAACACATCTGCCCATCCCCTTTCAGCATTCCGACAGGACCGCTCCCATCACAACACCCCCTCTTCCCACGGCATCTTCCCGTGCAAACACAGGAGATGCAACACCTACCCTTTTATCTCCTCCCTTCCCACTATCCAGGGCCCCAAACGCTCATTCCAGGTGAAACAGCGATTTACTTGTACTTCCTGCAATGTAGTATACTGTATTCACTGCTCACGATGTGGTCTCCTCCACATTGGGGAGACCAAACGCAGATTGGGTGAACGTTTTGCGGAACACCTCCGTTCAGTCCGTAAGCGTGCTCCCGAGCTTCCAGTGGCCTGTCACTTTAATTCTCCGCTCTACTCCCACTCCATCCTCGGCGTCCTACACTGTTCTAACAAAGCTCAACACAGGCTCGAGGAACAACACCTCACCTTCCGATTAGGCACTTTACAGCCTTCTGGGCTCAACATCGAGTTCAACAATTTCCGATCACAAGCCCTGCCTGTATTGTTTCACACGGCAACTGTTGCTGATTCTGCCATTCCCATTTACACCCCCTCTAGACCCAGCTTTTGTTTCTTTACTTGTCCCGTTACCATCTCCTTTTGCTTTGCACCATCATCGCTTTGTCATTTCATCTCTCCTGTCTTCGATCCTTCGGACCTTCCCTTTTGGTCTTTCTTCCCCTCCCCCTTTCCCTGCCTCTCTACTTGCTTAAAATCTGTCACATCTCTAACGAAAGGTCATCGACCTGAAACATTAACTCTGTTTCTCTCTCCATAGATGCTCCCTGACCTGCTGAGCATTTCCAGCATTTTCTGTATTTATTTCTATTTTGCTGCTGATGCCTGGGGGTATTTCACCAGCAAAAAAATTTAGAAATCTTCAGTGAAAACAGGAAATGCTAGGAATACACAGCAGGCTGCACCGGGAAAGACGAGAACAGATTAATGTTTCAAGTCAGACCCTCCATCAGTTTTTCTTTTATTCGTTCCGGGATGTAGGCATCAATGGCAAGGCCTGCATTTATTGCCCATTCCTCATTGATGGAGCCTCACCCATCAACCTGCTATTAATCTCTTTCAGACACTGACTCACTGGGGTTCTGTGTACCTTCAGCAATTGTGTGTTTTGAACCTCTGGGTGCGGGAGTGTACTGGTTATGGTTATTCATTCTGTCAAAGGGTTAAGCAGCCAGGGTGAGCAAGAGCTTTGAATACCTTGGTAGCCCCTTGCCACAGTGCCTGTGGGTACTAGCTGAAGTTCAGTGTTGCTTGGGTGAAGTGAGCCGAGTCACTTCACTGGGTGCTGCACATCTGCAGTCATTTCACTTGTGTTGGTTGGTTCGATATATATTTTGGGAAGATTTCACTGTGTCTGTGTAGTCTCAAACTGGAAGTGTTAATATAATGAAATTTTGGATAATTTCCTGCCTTTTCAAATACTGGATGTAGAATTGACAGACTATCTGTGCTGTTTAATGTTTCAGTGATTAATGAACTGGATGGCCTGGCGAAAGGCCAGGACTCAGACTACCATGGTGGAAATCATGCCAAATTGGTGCAGGAGAGAGCCAAGAAAGCCATCGACTTCCTGGAACAGAAGTTTCAATCCCGTGACTTATGTCTGCGGGCTCTAACCAGCAGAGGCAACGAGCTAGAGTCGATTGCATTCCGGAGTGAGGATACCACCGGGCAGCAGGTAACTGCAGTAATGCGAATGTGATACAGCCCTCCTTTACCTTCGCGCCTTCCGCCCCCCCTAACCCCTCCCCTCGGTGTGGGTTCACGCCCCACCCCAAGACTTGAGCAAATAAGGTGAGCTGAGGACTGAGGGAATGCTGTGCTGCCTTGAGGAGCTGTCCTTCAGGTGAGACATCAAACTGTCTGGCGGTTTGGGTGGATGTGAAAGATCTCATGGCACTATTCAAAGCAAAGCTCCTTCAACCAACACCACCAAAAATAGATTACCAAAGTCTTATTTCCAAATGTTATTTTGCACAAAAGGACTGCATTATTTGGCTAATGTAGTACTGGTCTAGCAACCCAGAGATCAAGAGTTTAAATCCCACCAGGGCAAGTTGTAAAATTGAATTCAAGAAATTTGGTCATTTCCGAGCAAGCTGCAGGATTGTTGCAAAGATCGAACTGGTTGACGAATGTCCCAGGGAAGTGAACCTGCTACCCCTGCCCGGTCTGGCCTCGACAGGAATCCAGTTGACTCTTCATGCCCTCGGAGGTGGCCTAGCTAGCCACTCTGTTGTAAACAGGGGTTGAACAATAGTTGCCTGTTTGGTTATCTCCAACAGATGTTTGTCACTGCGTAGACTGCTAACGCATCTAAAGACTGGTGTATCTAGTCACTGACCATCCAATACCATGCAATTGATTGGGTTTGAGCTGGAGGCTGAGCAGGTTTGACGGTTCCCTGTGCAGCCTTTCCATATCCCTCCAGGAGTGGGTTAGTCTGTGTACTGAGAGGATTTCATGCTTCACATCAAGTCTCTGATGTTAAACATTGGCGTTTCTTGGTTACATGGAAAGTGGTGAGGGAGGGGACAGGCTTCTCAATAGCTCATTAAATCTCAAGCACTTACTCATATCGAGACAGCTGCCTTTTTTTTGTTGAAAGCTTCAGAGACCTGCCTTGTTGGTACTGGCTCCATCGTGAAGTTTTTTTCTCCTCTGATGCCCTCAGCGCCTGCATGATCAAGTCTGGAGCGGTCTGATCCAGAAATGCTGCCCTCCAGACACAAGCTAAATTACCTTTTTTAACAAAAAACTTTGTGTTTTTTGTAAACTTTATGAATTTCTGTTTGTCAAGATTTGAGAGGCGGCAGTGCTAGTGGTTTGATGAATTGCTTAATCCTGTTAGCAGCTATGTCCCAGCCTGTATCAGGTATGAATGGGTTCCTGTAACACCAGCTTCAGAGAGACTTTGAAAAGCAGTCGTCCCAACTTCTTTCTTTGAGGAAAACTCTGGACATGTTGTTACCCACAGCCCACTTGTATGTGTCTTTCCCTTTAAACAATATAGACATTTACAGGTAGGTCGAGAGAAACTCTTTCCTCTGATGGGAGAGTCCAGACCAAGAGGCACAATCTTAAAATGAGAGCTTGGCCTTTCATGAGTGAAATCAGGGGAAGCATTTCTTCACACAAAGAGTGGTGGAAATCTGGAATTCTCCCCCAGGAGGCTGTGAAGGCTGGGGGTCAATTGAGATTTGCAAGACAGAGATCCAGGAGCTGAAAGGGCAGTGTGTGAATCCACTGTACCACTCATTCCCTGTGAACTTGGCCACAGTGTCTGCACTTCAAAGTAATTCGTTGTATGCGAGGTGCATTGAGATGTTTGAGAGATGTGATGAGATGCAAAATGATACCAGAATCTGGGGGTGTACATAAAGGAAAGGGTGAACAGGCTGGGTCGCTTTCCGCTTGAAAAAAGGCTGAGGGGTGAGCTAATTCAGGTCTTTGAAGTTAAGAAAAGTTCCACTTGTGGGGAAGAGCATAACTAGAGGCCATCAATATAAGATAGTCACCGAGAAATCCAATGGGGAATTCAGAAGCAACTTCTTTACCCAGAGAGCGGTGAGAATGTGGAACTCGCTGCCACAGGGAGGGGTTGAGGTGAATAGTATCGATGCATTTAAAGGGAAGCTGGATAAACACATGGGGGAGAAGGGAATAGAGGGATATGCTGATAGTTAGATGAGGAAAGACTGGAGGAGGCTCGAGTGGAGCATAAACGCCAACATGGACTGGCTGGGCTGAATGGCCTGTTTCTGTGCCGTATTTCCTGTGTCACCCTCGAACTGCTCGTCTGTTTGGCCCAGTGTGGTTGTTGCAGGGACCAGTGGAGTTAAAGGCAGTGTGAGCCCTGGCACAGGCCACAGACACTCGCTGCGCGTTCTGGGGAAATGCATGAAAGTCAAATTCTGGAAGAGGAAGAATACTTCGGACCACCTTCCCTGTGGAGCAGGCTGGGATCGAGCTGCTGTGTGCCAGTGACAGGCACACCAAGGCCTGCTGCTACAGCATTTGAAGTTCACTTAGTGGAGATTGCACAAAGCACATTTAAACACTAGGCTGTCAGCACCAAATTTAAAACTAATTGAACATTTTAAAGGAATTTAATTCCTTCTGCAACAAGATCAGCACCATCAACAGTTAGAACTCCAATTAGCAAGAAGACAACTATAATATTCATGACTTGACAGTCGGGAATTGGCTGGCCAGTGCAAAGGGCATTGAGAGGCGCACATAGTGACGTATTGACTGGGCTCCCCTGTTACATGGCAGTGTTCTGTGTTTTGAGTCTGGGCACCACAATGTGGAGGAGTATCAGACGTGTTGCCTCTGGCAGTTCTAGTTACCACGTAAACTCCGTGGTCCCGCAAGGTGTTTATTGACCATTTGTTCTGAATGTATCTCACTGGGGGCATATAAGCCACTGCCATAAACAGAGCTCAAATTAAGATTTTATATGCACACTGCAGCATCATATAGTCATTAACTACAGCACAAGCACATTCTGAAGGCAGGAACTTCTTGGAAAAGCTCCTATTCTCTCTTCCAGCCCTCCCCCCAAAAAGACTTTCAACTGCTGTACTTAGACCCCTTTAAATTAGATGCAGGTGTAACAAGAAGAACACCTGCAGGAAAGTCCGAAATCTAATCTGGATGATGTTCTAAAGTAGTTACAGACCCACATTGCCTTAATCTGCAACATGTGGGCTTTATTACAATGCTGCGTTTGGATTGGACTGTTAGCTGCTGAAGCATTTCCCCGTACTTTTCCTATCCGTGTGTTTAGTGATGCTGCACAGCGCTTACCTGGCGGAGTCAGCTGGTGGATAGAGACATAAAGGAAATACTGAAACGTGCCATGTCACTCACCAGTGCCGAGCCCCCATTCCCCATTTCACTAAGCTCCAAGCAGTCTGCTGCCCTGCTGCCTGTCACACATTTAAGCCTTACCTGTCACAAATGCATAAAAAGGCTATGTAATAAATGTTTTGCAGAGTGGTTTATACCCTTTGTTGAAGAGAATTAAGACCTCGAGGGACAATGCCATACTCACAGTACAGTCCTAAACGTTTGTCACTGTTGGAAATCATCATTGTGTAAAGTATTTAAAATCACCTTTAACCACCTAAAAACATGTTTATAATCATGAGGGACAGGTACTAGATTCTGGGCAAAGTATTATCAACAACAATCACTTGCATTTGTATAGCGTCTTGAACATAGTAAAACATCACAAGGCGTTTCACGGGAGCATTCAGACAAAACGTGGTATCGAACCACATGAGATATTAGGACAAGTGACCAAAAGCTTGGTCAAAGAGGTAGTTTTAAGGAGGGTCTTAAGGGAGGCAGGGAGGTTTAGGGAGGGAATTCCAGAGCTTGGGGCCCAGGCAGTTGAAGGCACGGCCACCAATGGTGGAACGAAGGAAATCGGAGTGTGCAAGAGGCCAGAATTGGAGGAGCGCAGAGAGCTTGGAGGGTTGTAAGGCTGGAGGAGGTTACAGAAATAGGGACTGTTATCACTGGACAATATGGAAAACGTCAGATATTAAATCACTGATACACAATCAGTGGGAGCTGGGTCAGGACTGGCATGGGTCCACCCGTCAGTGGAAGCTAGGAGGGGCCTAGTCAGTGATTGGTTGGGAGGTAGGAGACAGAGAGTAGGGGTGAAGGGAATGTGCTCTGATTGGCAGGATGTGACAAATGGCGTTCCGAGGGGATCAGTCCTGGGGCCTCAGCTTTTCACCATATGTATCAATGATGGATGAAGGAATATATCAAGGCTGTATATCGAAGTTTGTCGATAACACTAAGTTAGGAGGCACAGTAAGTTGTTTAGCTGGAGCAGGAAGTAACAAAGGGACATAGACAGATTAAGTGAGTGGGCAAAACTGTGGCAGATGGAGTTCAATGCGGGGAAATGTGAAGTCATCCTCCTTCGATCCAAGAAAGATAAGTTGGAATTTTTCTTGATGGCAAAAGACCAGGAACCGTGGAGGAGCAAAGAGATTTGGGTGTCCAGGTACATAAATCACTAAAAGCTACATGTACAGAAAGTAATGAAAAAAGCTAATGGAATGTTGGCCTTTATTTCAAGGGGTTTGGAACACAAACGGGAGGAAGTGATGCTGGAGTTGTGCAGAGTCTCAATCAGACCCCATCTGGAGCACTGTGTTCAGCCACCTCTCAGCCTATTCAATCTTTCCTGATCATTCTAATCTCTCAGTTCTGGTATCATCCTTGTAAATCTGTTTTGCACCTTCTCCAGTGTCTCCATATCCTTTTTATAATCTGGAGACCAGAACTGTTCACAGTACATTAGGGTACTGTACAAGTCTAACATAACTTGGACCTTCCAAGCTTTTCCAACCTCTCCACATAGCTGAAGTCCCCCATTTCTGGTATCATCCAGGGTAAACCTCCTCTGTACCCTCTCCAAGGCCTTGACATCCTTCCTAATGAGGTGCCCAGAATTGTACACAATACTCCAGTAACTTTTACTTGGATATTTGAAGTGCCGTAACCTGCAGGTTACGGACCAAGAGCTGGAAAGTGGGACTAGGCGGGATAGCTCTTTTTCGGCCGGCACAGACACAATGAGCCGAATGTCCTAAATCTGTGCCATAACTTCTCTGCTTTTGAATTCTATCCCTCTAGAAATGAAGCATTTACCAGTGCTTTGTTTGCTTTTTTATGACCTTATTAATCTGCATTGCTACTTTTGCTGATTTGTGTATCTGCACTCCCCAGATCCCTTTGCTCCTCTGCCTCATTTCGATTCTTATTATCCAAGGAATCAGTGGCCTCCTTATTCTTGCAACCAAAATGCACCACTTCACACTTGAAATATTGAAAGAGCTCTCACTGACTCTTTGCCCCATCTTCGACTTGGACTTGGGTATAGGAAGATCAATTTCAAAATTTGCGGAAGACACAAAACTTGGTAAAGTATTAAATAGTGAGCAGGATATAGGATGACATGGGCAGACTGGTGAACTGGGCAGACATGTGGTAGATGCAGTTTAATGCAGATAAAAGTGAAGTGATGCACTTTTGGGAGGAACAGCATGGAGAGGCAGTATAATCTAAATGGCCCTATTTTGAGGGGGTGCAAGAGCAGAGGGACCTGGGGGTGCAGATTCACAAATCTTTGAAGGTGCAGGGCAAGTTGATGCGGTTAAGAAAGTGTATGGGATACTTGGCTTTATAAATAGGGACACAAGAACAAGGAAGTCATGCTAAACCTTTACAAATTATTGGTTGGGCCTCAGCTGGAGTATTGTGGCCAATTCTGGGCACCTCATTAGGAAGGATGTCAAGGCCTGGGAGAGGGTACAGAGGAGGTTTACCGGGCTCATACCGGGATGAGGGACTTTAGTTATATGGAGAGGTTTGAGAAGCTGGGTTTGTTGTCCTTCGAGCAGAGAAGGTTAATGGGAGATCGAATAAAGGTATTGAAAATTATGCAGGATTTTTATAGAGCAAGTAGAGAGAAACTGTTTCCTTTGGCAAATGGGTCGGTAACCAGAGGTCATAGATTTAAAATAATTGCCAAAAGAATTAGAGGGGAAATGAGAATATTTTCACACACAAGGTTGTTATGATCTGGAACACATTGCCTGAAGGGGTGGTGGAATTGGATTCTGTAGGAGCTTTCAAAGGGCAATTGGATATGTACTTGAAGAAGACCAATTTGCAGCATTATGGGGAACAAGCTGGGGTGTGGGACTAAATTAAATCATTCTTTCAAAGAGCCGGCACAGGCATGTTGGGCCAAATGGCCTCTGTCTGTGGTTGAAGATACTGTGATTCTAAAGTGAGTGAGTTACAGCATCGTCCTTTGATATCTGGGTTTAAATCCAACCTAGAAATAATGAAAGTCTCCTCTTTATGAAGGGGGATCTTGTGCATTTGGACTGTGCATCCCAGTGGGCCAAAGTCCAGAGAGCATTTGTGCACTGGTGATTCACAGTCGTCACATAAAAGGAATTGGAGCCTGGATGTCATTTGCTGCACAACTTGTTGGAGATAATGGTCTGAGCATTGGATAATGATGTGCCCAGTCTATGTGGCAACTTTCGAGGTGTAGTGAGAATAACGCAACAGCTGATCAGGTAGCGGGCCTTGCAGTGGAGCACAGCCAACGTGAAAGAGCTTCAGAAATTCCTGTAACTCTCAGGGGCAAAGAAAAAAGGCACAGCTGCCAAAGAAAGGTTTGCAGACCACCCACTGCCAGCTGCAGGCAGGAGTGTGACTCATCGCAGGCTCGTTTCACAGAAACTAGTGCAGAAAAACCGGCTGAGAAATATAGCATTTACAGCAGGAAAATGATTTCTCCTCTCAGTCACCAGGCACAGCTTTCTGTATTAAACCTGGACTCCGCTAAATGGTGCTAAATGCTGGTGATTATGTCATTCTCATCATTACCTTATTCCCTCCTCCTTCGTTTAATCACCAACTGTTTATTGCTCTGTTCAGAGGCTCCTGCAGTCACATATTGAGGCCATGTGGACTGTCGTGACCCCGCTTCCTGCTAAGAACTATGGGTAGATGATGTCATTGAAGACTTGTAGTTTCAGTGTAACTTAATTCCCTAAAACTTAGATCTCCTTTTTTGAGGTAAGGCTTCCTCTTCAAAGTATCCTTTTCCCCAAACCTTTCCTTGTTCATCACAAAATATCAGAAGGCAGCTGGCCAACTTGCTCAGGCCACCTCGAATGTCTTTAGGAGGTGGTCAGTGTCCGCCCCAGGCGTCTAGGGGTGACTCTGCCTCTGATGTTTCCCTCCACGTGGGCAATTATCTGGTCTCTGCTCCACACTCTCTCCTAGTAACATGTACGAGAGCCTTCAGGAGTGTGGAGAATGGGTGTAAGCCTACACTCCCACTCTCTCAGTACATGACACCGAGGCACATCCAACATCTGCTTCACTTCACATCTCCTGAGTCGGGGTTTACACTCGTACAGTCTTCCCAGCAACGCCCTGTGCCCAGTGCCAGCACTGATGCCCACGCCCTCGACACCCAACGCCCTGTGCCAGCACCCAACGCCCTGTGCTCAGTGATCTGCCCCAGCTCCCTGCATCGACAGTTATAAACAAGCTGAGCTCCTGCTCTAGTTTCCTCCCCATTAGGGTTAGGAAGGGGAACAAATTATCCCAGGTTCGCACTCCTTATCTCTACCTTGTGACCTCTGCTAGAAGATGTGTGTGGGCAGGAACAATGGAAAAGCCTGCTGACACTCTGTCCCACAGTGAGCTGGGGTATGTCTCTGTTTTATTGAATGTTGAGGATTAGTGCTGTTTGTTTGAACTCTATGTGCCTGTCCATCAGGGAGAGTTTGATTTCAGGAAGTGAGCTGAAATGTCCATGACGGAGTTGGCTTATTGAAAGCCAGTCTGAGACTCTCTGTTTTCTTGCTCCAAGACCTCACCAATACCATTCTGGGCAAAAGCTGCTCCCTCTGTGTGGGAGGCATCTGGAGCCCACTTGCTTTCCTGGCACCAACATGGCTGGGATTGGGAGCTCTGTCGTTTTCAGCCTTTATTCCCATTTTCGCCTCTTCAACGCCACTTGTCCAAAACTCTGCTGCTTGTACCGGCCCAATGTCCCACTCCTCCACCCCTCTTATGTACGCCTACCTCTCCGCATTGGCCCAATGCTTGAAATTTAAAATGATCATTCTTATCTTTAAGTCGTTCCATGCTTTGCGCCTACTTATCTCTGTGGGCCGACAACTCCCTCCCTTGAATTGTCTCTCCTTCAGACTCTTGTGCACCTCCCCCCCACTTTGTCACCCCACCATTGGCAGCCTTGCCTTCATTCATCTGAGCCACATTCTCTGCAATTTCTTCCTGAAACCTTTCCACCTCTCTATCTCCCTCTCCTTTAAGATGCTGATAACAGCCCACCTCTTTGACCAGGTTTTTGGTGACTGTTCCTAATCTCGCCCTTTGGCTCGACATTTGTTTGTCTTTACGTTTCTGTAACATGTCTTTGGCCATTTTACATTAATGGTGCTTTGTAAATACAAGTTTGTTCTGTTGAAACAGAAAGCATCCGAGACCTTCAGAGCTGTGTCCTGACAGACATCAGCGCCTTGAGAGAGGGTACTGTGCTTGATTGTTCTGAATTAGTGAAACGCCTGTCACACACGCAGCCACTCTGGCCCCATTAACTACACACACGGGCTGTTGGAAGGTCCGTGCCCCATTAAACAGGAGGGAAAGAATACGATGGAATAGATAGAGGTGGCCTCTGAGTGGAATGTGTTTGATGGGCCGATTGGGCCGTTACTCACTGCATTAAGCCACTGGGCCCTGATCTGTTCGTTCTTCTCTCTCCACAGGGTAACAATGATGACTTGATTCTCTCGTGCTGCCTTCATTACTGTAAGGACAAGGCCAAGGACTTCATGCCAGTGCACAAAGGTATCTGCGGTCTCCCCAGTTTAAAGCAGTGTCTCCAAGCTGCTCTCGTTTGGGTTACAGTCAGGGGTTATTTGTTTGTTGGGGGTATGGCAATGATTTGGTGACTCCAGCAGTAGCTTTGACCATGTTGGGAGAGTGATTGCTAGTCTGCCCTTTGTAATCCGAGCGATATCTGTACACCTACAGTACCACAGAACGGCAGACTCAGGACAAGTGTCTCGATGCTCCACTCTGCAGTCAAGCTCTTAGTCCATATTCCTTTAGTTAATCAATAGAGGGGGAAGAGGAGGAATGCCTGATATCAGCCGTAGCTCAACAATAGCACCCTCACTTCTGAGTCAGAAGGTTGTGGGTTCAAGCCCCACTCCAGAGACTTGAGCACATAATCCAGGCTCCAGTGCAGTACTGAGGGAGTGCTGCACTGTCGGAGGTGCCATCTTTCGGATAAGACAATAAACTTAAGCCCCATCTGCCCTCTCGGGTGGACGTAAAAGATCCCACGGCCACTATTCCAAAGTCGAGCAGGGGAGTTCTCCCCAGTGTCCTGGGGCCAATATTTATCCCTCAACCAACATCACTAACAGATTATCTGGTCATTGTCACAGTGCTGTTTGTGGGAGCTTGCTGTGCGCAAGTTGGCTGCCGTGTTTCCTACATTACAACAGTGACTACACTTCAAAAAGCACTTCATTGGCTGTAAAGCTCTTTGGGACGTCCTGAGGTTGTGAAAGGCGCTATAGAAATGCAAGTTTGTTCTCTTTCCTCTCCCAGATTTGTGGTGGTGTTGAACAAAGTGGGCCTTTGCAGCAGTCTGTCAGCAAAATTAAATTATTGTCTGTGTGATGCCATTTAGGGAAATAATGTACAATTGTAGAAATCAGTCCTCAGCTTGTAAATTTTATGATTTTTCATATACTGTAAGACAGTTTGAAGCCTGTGTCTCTAAGTAGTTTCAGAGGAACTGCTTCTGATGGTTACAAAAAAGGGATATCCTATCCGAAGGAACCCTGAATCATACTTCAGTGTTAATTGTTCCCCAGCTCTCATCGTGCCTGTGCAGCCGAGCTTCTCTGCCATCTATTATTGGTGACACTGGGCCTTCAACCCTGCCTAATTTGGGTTGTTTTTCCCGAGGTTACAAGGTATTTTCTTCCCATGAACAGCAAGATATTTTGTCACTGAGAATATGTAAAACTTGACCATTCACAATGCTACTTTGAGCTACTCACTGGGACTCAGGTGACGTTAGACCCCCTTCCCACCCAGTGCTCCTAGCCTTCAGGCCACCTGCTTAAGATCAGGAACTCGTGTATAGAGTCACATTTACAAAGCTGCAGCAGTGTTACACCGGCGCGTCCCCCTGCACCGGCCGGCACGTCCCCCTGCACCGACCGGCACGTCCCCCTGCACCGGCCGGCACGTCCCCCTGCACCGACCGGCACGTCCCCCTGCACCGGCCGGCACGTCCCCCTGCACCGGCCGGCACGTCCCCCTGCACCGACCAGCACGTCCCCCTGCACCGACCGGCACGTCCCCCTGCACCGGCCGGCACGTCCCCCTGCACCGACCGGCACGTCCCCCTGCACCGGCCGGCACGTCCCCCTGCACCGACCGGCGTCTCCCCCTGCACCGACCGGCACGTCCCCCTGCACCGGCCGGCACGTCCCCCTGCACCGACCGGCACGTCCCCCTGCACCGACCGGCACGTCCCCCTGCACCGACCGGCGTCTCCCCCTGCACCGACCGGCACGTCCCCCTGCACCGACCGGCGTCTCCCCCTGCACCGACCGGCACGTCCCCCTGCACCGACCGGCACGTCCCCCTGCACCGGCCGGCGCGTCCCCCTGCACCGGCCGGCGCGTCCCCCTGCACCGGCCGGCACGTCCCCCTGCACCGACCGACGCGTCTCGCCCTGAACCGTCCAGCGCGTCTCGCCCTGCACCGACCGCCGCGTCTCGCCCTGCACCGACCGGCGGGTCTCGTCCTGCACCGACCGGCGGGTCTCGCCCTGCACCGACCGGCGGGTCTCGTCCTGCACCGACCGGCACGTCTCGCCCTGCACCGACCAGCGGGTCTCGCCCTGCACCGACCGGCGCGTCTCGCCCTGCACCGACCGGCGGGTCTCGCCCTGCACCGACCGGCGGGTCTCGCCCTGCACCGACCGGCGGGTCTCGCCCTGCACCGACCGGCGCGTCTCGCCCTGCACCGACCGGCGGGTCTCGCCCTGCACCGACCGGCGGGTCTCGCCCTGCACCGACCGGCGGGTCTCGCCCTGCACCGACCGGCGGGTCTCGCCTGCACCGACCGGCGGGTCTCGCCCTGCACCGACCGGCGCGTCTCGCCCTGCACCGACCGGCGGGTCTCGCCCTGCACCGACCGGCGGGTCTCGCCCTGCACCGACCGGCGGGTCTCGCCCTGCACCGACCGGCGGGTCTCGCCTGCACTGACCGGCGGGTCTCGCCTGCACCGACCGGCGGGTCTCGCCCTGCACCGACACGTTAGTGTGTTACATCAGAACCATCTCAGCCATTGCTGTGTGGGTTAATTCAACAACAGTTTTAATTGACCGCAGGCTGACCTCACTGACAAAGATCAGGAGACAGTGTACAGGTGATGGTCAGGATTCTAAACATATTGGCCAGTTTTATTAGTTTTGTCTTACCCTTAGGATTGATTGTTCTTCCTTTCCCTGCTGGTGACAGTTCCTCTTGCTGGTGCACAGTTTCAAATATAGTGTGTGTGTGAAACACTCTGGTGTGAAATAGTGTGTGTGTGAAACACTCTGGTGTGAAACAGTGTGTGTGTGAAACAGTGTGTGTGTGAAACAGTGTGTGTGTGAAACAGTGTGTGTGTGAAACACTCTGGTGTGAAACAGTGTGTGTGTGAAACAGTGTGTGTGTGAAACTGTGTGTGTGAAACACTCTGGTGTGAAACAGTGTGTGTGTGAAACAGTGTGTGTGTGAAACAGTGTGTGTGTGAAACACTCTGGTGTGAAACAGTGTGTGTGTGAAACACTCTGGTGTGAAACAGTGTGTGTGTGAAACACTCTGGTGTGAAACAGTGTGTGTGTGAAACACTCTGGTGTGAAACACTCTGGTGTGAAACAGTGTGTGTGTGAAACACTCTGGTGTGAAACAGTGTGTGTGTGAAACAGTGTGTGTGTGAAACACTGGTGTGAAATAGTGTGTGTGTGAAACACTCTGGTGTGAAACAGTGTGTGTGTGAAACACTGGTGTGAAACACTCTGGTGTGAAACAGTGTGTGTGTGAAACACTCTGGTGTGAAACAATGTGTGTGTGAAACACTCTGGTGTGAAATAGTGTGTGTGTGAAACAGTGTGTGTGTGAAACAATGTGTGTGTGAAACACTCTGGTGTGAAACAGTGTGTGTGTGAAACACTCTGGTGTGAAATAGTGTGTGTGTGAAACAGTGTGTGTGTGAAACACTCTGGTGTGAAATAGTGTGTGTGTGAAACACTCTGGTGTGAAATAGTGTGTGTGTGAAACACTCTGGTGTGAAATAGTGTGTGTGTGAAACACTCTGGTGTGAAATAGTGTGTGTGTGAAACACTCTGGTGCCGTTGGGGAAAGGTTCCTGAAGCTGATGTTGAGTGCACAGGCTGGTGTCGAGGGATCATTGCCTCAACAGCCCTTGATGGTGCAGTGCATGACCCTGACACCAAGTGGAGGAAAGCTTCACAAGCATAAAATAACCTCACTATATACAACTAATTAAACAGCCTTGTATCATATCCCACTTGGTCCAGTGAAGGAATAGAATGTGGTCTGTTCAGATACATTCCTTCACTATATTGTTTCAGTTTAGCCTGAAGGTGATTGAAGCACACCTCATACCAAATGGCGCACTACCCAATGCATCATACAATGCACTGCATAGACACCTTACAAAAACCCCACTGACACCATATAATGCACTGTATCGGCATCGTACAATGCATCGTGGCGACATTACAATGCACAGTACCAGATACCATGCAGTGCACCACTGAGGCAGTGCACAGTGTACCATACACACACCGCACAGTGCACTGTGGTGTCAGACTGTTAGTTTACTGTGTTCTGTCCCTGTTAGACAGATTGTGTGTTCGGGGATAGCTGACCTGATGGCCCTTTTCTCTTCCCCCAGATGAGCCCATTCGCCTGCGCCGTGACGTGGTGCTGCTGACAGATGACCGGAATATGAGGGTGAAGGCCCTGACTCGCAACGTACCCGTTAGAGCCATCCCAGTGTTTCTGAAGTGGGCCAAGGTGGGATGAAGAGACGGAGCGGGGAGAAACTCTGATCCTCTGGATTCCAGCGAGTGTCGTCGAGAGGCCTAACGCTCGACCATGGCAACCCACCCCTCCATTAAACAGCTACCTTTAAGAGATGACGAGAATCAATATGCAGTAGAAGATTGTGATTGGTTACCAAGAAAACAAAAACAAGCAAGCTGAAGAGGCAGGTCATGAGATGAGACGTCTCGATGGGTCTTTTTAGGAGCAAGCTAGTCGGTGGGTTAATAGTGAAGTGGCAGGTGAGCATCAGATGCAGGTTAGTGAGAGGGAGCTTCCTTAACCCATGGAAGGAAGGGGCTCCTTCCCCGCTGGGGATATTTCATTAGCGTGTGGAGTGTTTTGCGACAGAGATGGGACAATCCGCTCTGCTATGCCTGGCACACGTCTGTAAACCCACATCCAACCTGAATCTTCGTCTCATCAGAGGCGGAGGGGAGGGGGGCCCAGGCTTTGATGATTTGATTCGCTGCTGGTTCTGTGATGTCATTTTTTTGGCAGGAGGAATTTCACACAAAAAATGGGAACGTTTAAATAATTTACAGTAAAAGGAGCCTTAATCGGCCTTGGGAAAGGGCCACTGTGTAAGGTTAGCCTCAACTCAAGGCAACTTTCAAAGGTCATGTTAAGGGCCACAGTCACACGAGTGCAGATAAAGGTGGCTTTCAACTGGCCTTGTACAAAAGGATTCCTGGCAGCAGCCTATCGCCAGGTTGATAGTGTGTTCTTCATGCACTCGGTCTTTGTATGATGGACATTGTAGAGTTACCAGATTAATATGGAAGGCTTGTTTTATTTAAGTGCAGTTTACCAGCTGCCCGATGTGTTGGCCTGTAACCTGGTGAGTCAGGCACAGGGCAGTGAGTGTGTTATATGAGCTGCTCCGACGTGAGCTGGTATCGTACATGCTGCTGGATGCCCAAGACCTTTGGCATTTGGGGGGAGTTGGAGAGAATCCTGCCTTGCAAAATAGCAGTTAGAGGAGGCGGGGCTGGAGACAGGTTCAGTTACACCATAGAACCAATGATTGAGATACCTGGTGCTTCCTAATCCCGTGTCCCTGCCAAGCTATCAAGTAGCTGGGACAGCTACTCAACTCTGTGAAGAGAAACACACAAGGCTCAGTGATATTTTGGCTGGAGAGTCTGCACCTGATGCTGGGGACTCCATCCCTTTTAAAGGAGTAAAGAAATTTCAAGAGTTGGATTATTTCAGACATTTCATTGTGTTTTTTTTAATAGTCTTCGGTGGTTCTGTTTGGGTAAAGCTAGCCAGGAGCCTGGATTTGCTTTTATTTAGTGTTGTGTGGGCTTTATAGACTAGAGGAAGCCTTCGGTTTTAGTGCAGTGGGAGTGAGTCCCATATAATTTAGCAGGTGTGTGTATACAATATTTGAGCATGTTGTGTGGCTCGCTGCATGTAGCCAGTTAGTTGAAGTAGCCATTGGCCAGTGGTGTGAGCAGCTGCCCTCCATGGGACTACACACACTGCAAGAGTGGCAGAGTAACTAACTCACCTTCCTGTAACTAGCAGTCCAATAAAACGGAGATTAAAAGCGTGTCTGTAAGGTTTTAATTGCTATTTGGTATTTTATAGAAACAAATTTCACGGTGAAAATGTTTTTGTCTGCTCATTTACAAAAATACAATTATAGAAACACTATCCCACCGAAGCACTTTATACAGACGGATTTAAAATATAAACACGGTACAAACACATGCATTAAATACATTCATTTTAATGCCAAAAAAATTATAAAAATACTGCTTTTTTGGATTGCAACTTTATGAATTGTATTTTGGCTTTTTAAATTTTGTTTTTTAAAAAAAAATATTTGGGTGGTGTCTGTACAGACTGACTTTGGTTGCACTGATTTACAGGAGTCAGAGCGGACAAGCACTGCCCCAGCCCGCTCCAACACACCTTACAACATAGGAAATCTTTACAAATCCCTGCAAAAAACACAAAAGTAACATTACTGGCAACTTGCATCTCATGCTAAAATACTGCATTTAATAAGTGATTTAGTAACAGGCGCCGGGAACTCCCAACTTTATCCCGTCTTTATTTTAAGGACTGCTTACCGGCTGTACGGTCCCATCTCTGCACACTCCCAGGCGGCTTGTAAAGGACTCTCTCTCACTTTATCTCCTTCCGCTTCATGCAGCTGCAATCCGCAGATTTTGTTTTCAACTCACCGAGAACTGTGTCTGATTCACAGATTAATGTCTGTCTTTATAGTGAGAGATGTGCGGATTTCAAGCGGCTGGGAGCCGCCGCCATTTAGCTGTGATGGGCCAGTGAGTAAATGCTCATAGTGCTGAGGGTGAAACACATTAACCATTGCAAAGCTCGGTGTGTTGGGGGGGTGTGGGCCCTGAAGGTGAATCCGGCTCGAGTGTGGGGGCGACTCACTCACTGAATGTGGGCACTAGGGAGCGAGAGTGACACTGGTTCCTGTCGCGGGATAAAGTTCAGAAATTACACCAACGTTTTCTGAAAGACTCTTAGAATATAGTAACTGGTGAAATCTCCCTCCTCACACCGAGATTTGGGAATCTCAATGGTGATCGTTTTTAAGTGCTGGGGGGCGGTAAAGGAGACAGTGAGTGAGTGAGACCCGGACCCGGACCGGCTCACTCTCTGCATTCAGGATCTGAGATTGTTCAACAATTCAAACCTTCAAACTAATTTCCGGGCCCCACTGGCGGCTCTCGGACTCGTTTCTGGACATAGAGTTTCACAGTGAGCGGCGTACAATCCTGGCACCCTCGCCCCACAGTCCCGGGACCCTCGCCCCCGGGAAACTCACCCCACAGTCCCGGGACCCTCGCCCCCCGGGAAACTCACCCCACAGTCCCGGGACCCTCGTCTCCTGGACCCCTCCCTCTACTACTTCAGACAAACCGGTTGATGTAATGTTCGCTCCCCAACATTCACTGCCCCCTCCCATGCTCTGCTGTCGCTCAGCTCCTTATTTCTGGCCCCGGTATCCGTCTCCAACTGGGAATACCATTTAGCCAAGGGGGGAGGGTTTACCCGGGGGGGGGGGGGGAGAGAGGGGGTTGGGGGGGAGGGGAGGGGTTTGCCCGGGGGAAGAGGGGTTTGGGGGTCTGCCCCGGGGGAGAGGGGACCCCGTTTAACCAGAGACCCACACAGAGCAGTCTGGCCTCAAAGTGGAGTCTTTGGGCAAAATGTTCAACGCCTTCCCAACCCATTAAAAGAAAAGCCGGGCTCCTGAGCCAGTTACGGGGCAGAGAAAGAATCCAGCAATTTGGCGTCGTTGGCCAGGTGCGCGGATTGGCTTAAAATCTCGGCCGCCTTCTCCTGGTTGATGCCCAGGTGGTCGGCGGCGAACTTGGCCAGCGGGTAAACAGTGTCGGCGAAGTCCATCTTTGGCTTGCAGTCGGAGGTGTGCATCTTCATGTGGCTGATGAGGTTTCGCTGCTGCGCGAATTTGCCCCCACAGATCTGGCACTCGTACGGCTTCTCGCCCGAGTGGATACGCATGTGTTCGGTGAGCCGGTACTGCCGGGTGAAGCGCATCCCACACGCCTCACAGGCGAAGGGCTTGAGGCCCAGGTGGCTCCGCATGTGGCGGGTCATGGTGCCCCTCTGGGTGAACTTCTTGCCGCAGATGCTGCAGGGGTAAGGCCGGGTGAGCCAGTGGGTCTTCTCATGCTGCCGGAGAGTGGCTGGGTCTTTGTAGGACTTGTCACAGGACGAGCAGCGGTACGGCCTGATCATCTCCCCCAGGCCCTGGTTGGATTTGTCCAGGAAAGGAGTGGTTTGCTCCGCCACCTCTTTGTGAAAGAGGTCTTCCTCCGTGTGAGTCTCCACGTGGGCATTGAGCTGCTCGGAGCTGGGGAAGCCTTTGCCGCACGGGATGCAGACGTACAGGTTGTCCCCAAAGTTCTCGGGCTCATAGCTCAGGTGGCTACAGTGATACCTGTCCATCGGTCCAGAGGGGCAAGGCTCGTCGCTGCTCGTGTCGTCGCTGCTGCTTTTCTCATCTTCAGCCTCGTCGCAGCCCAGGCCCGGGTACCTGCCCTGGCCTGGCCCAGCCAGCATGTCCACCTTGCGTTCCTGCCGCTCGCCTTTCGCCCCTTTCTCTCTCTCGCATTCTTCCACAAAGTGGCTGAGGGGCTCCTGCTTCAGCCACCTGGACATCACGTCCTCCTGGCTCTCAGCCCTGCCTTTGGGCTCGTTGGCCAGGCTGTTGCTCCTGAAGACGCTACTCTCGTTGCCCACTGCCTCGTCCGTTTCCATTCGGTGGGCAGCAAGTCGCGGCTGGTCCTTGTAGGAGGCACCATTGGTGAGGAGGGAGGCAGTGGTAGGCGGGCTGGTCTGCCTGGAGTCTGCCGAATGCGCCTCCTCCTGCTGGAGAGAAGGGCCGAGCGGGCTCCTCTTGGACAGGTCGAGGCCCAGCATTTGCGGGGAGCTTTGGTCTGGGAGACACATTGCCTGAGCGTGCACCCGATGGCCCTGAGAAGGTGGAGCGTACAGCTCCCCGGAGTGCGTGTTGATGCTGTGCAGTGGCTGGCTGTCCAGCAGTCTGGAGGCGACCGAGTAACAAGACTGAATAACGGGCGTGGATGTCCTCAGCCCCCTCCCGAGTTTCCCATAGGAGGAGAACCCTGTCCTGATGTGGAAATAAGTCCCGTTGCGTTTGAGTTTTTTCTTACAAAGAGCCACCAGGTCTGGCAGCTGAAGATAACTGGCGGCTGCGAGGATCGCGCCTAAATTCTGCTCGTTCCCTTGGTCGGCCTCGTTCAACCTGCCGGTGTAGATGTAATCCAGGATGGTCCGGAATATCCCAGGACTGACCATTTCCGGGTCCAGGTTAACCAGGTTGTCGTGAACCACCAAGGATTTCAAGTAGACGCTGCTGGCAGCCAGGATGTTCTTGTGAGCCCGGAAGAGCGCGTTCTGGACCACAATGATCACATCGCACAAGAAGCCTTTGGTTCGCTGCCTGTTCAGCTGTAGCAGGAGCTGTTTGGCATGGTTGGGCATCTCCATCGCATCCAGCATCGGCATCACCTCGCCACCTTCAGCACAAATCAAAAGGCAGTCAGTAGGGGAAAGGTACAAAGCGCGTCCGCTCAAACCGCAACACTCAAACTCACCCAAACTCACTCACCAGCTCACACTCACACCAACTCTCCCCCCCAGCTCACACTCACACCAACTCTCCCCCCCAGCTCACACTCACACCAACTCTCACCAACACAGCCCCACTCTCACCAGCTCATCCTCACTAACTCAGCAAGCTGTCAGCTCCACATTCAGGGATCCGCGAACTCAGTTCCGCTTGAAGTTACGAGCAGCCGGTATGGGTGAATCGAACAGTCCCGGGTCGCGATGTCGGTGAAGTTTGGGAAAGGGACCGAGTCTGAAGCCGAAAGGCCCCTTAAAGGGCCCGCGTCTCCCTTGCGCCGCCCGGTTGTGCCTGGCGGTACGCGCCACATTAGGCAGGAGTTAAAGGCGTTCTGTCGCTGCTGAGACAGCGCCGGGCGCTGGGTCCCACCTGGTGCGGGAGACACATTCTGTAATCTCGCCAATTGCCAACTTGACGCTTCAAACAATCCGCTAAAAAGGACCGGCTCCTTTTAAATTATTAATTTATATATAAATTTACAAATAAAGATTAAACGAAGTTACCTTAAAGCGCGGCCGGATTTCCTGGGAGCCCCAGTCGGTGACTGGTGTCCTGCCCGCTGGAGTTTTGCAGATTATAAACTACCCGATTGACCAGAGAGTGCGCGGTGCCACCTCTTATACATGTTAGTGTAGATGGTGCAGCGAGGGGGAGGGGAGGGGGGTCACATCACAACCCCCTGTGGGCACTTCCAAAAATTACATCACTGAAACAAGCTGCTATTTTTATTTACCGGACCCACTCGGCATCCACACAGCCCGTTAACCCTTAAAGCCACTTCCCTTCTCGGCACTGTGCAGGCAACGGGTCCTGAACAATAGCGAGCACAGCCGCCCCCCTCAAACTACACCCCCCCCCCCCGCAAACTACAAACTACAGCTCCCCCCCTAAACTACAGCTCCCCCCAAACTATAGTCCCCCCCTAAACTACACCCCCCCCTGCAAACTACAAACTACAGCTCCCCCCCTAAACTACAGCTCCCCCCAAACTATAGTCCCCCCCTAAACTACACCCCCCCCCGCAAACTACAGCACCCCCCCCCCCAAACTATAGGGCACCCACCCTCCCAAACTACAGCCCCCCCCCTCCGCAAACTACAGCACGCCCCCTCCAAAACTACAGGCCCCCCCAAATTACACCCCCCCCAAACTACAGCTCCTCCCCAAACTACAGCTCCCCCCCAAACTACAGCTCCCCCCAAACTACCGCCCCCAAACTACCCCCGCAAACTACAACCCCCCCCCCCCGCACACTACAGCACCCCCCCCCCCCAAACTACAGCCTCCCTGCAAATTACAGCTCCCCCGCTCCCCCCAAACTACAGGCCCTCCCCCGCAAACTACAGCCGCCCCACAAACTACAGTTCCCCCTCCAAAACTAGCCCCCCAAATTACAGACCACCCCCCCCACAACCTACAACCCCCCTCCAAACTACAGCTCCCCTCTCCCAAACTACAGGGCTCACTCTAAAGTGCACTCTCACACTATAGGCCCACACTCATACTACAGGCCTACACTCTCAGTACTATACACACTCGCTCTACAGGCACACATTCACACTACAGGCCCACACTCACACTACAGGCCTGCACTCTCACTACTATACACTCACTTTACAGGCGCACACTCTCACTACAGGCACACTTATTCTATAGGCACACCCACACTACAGGCGCGCACTCACACTACAGGCACACACTTATTCTACAGGCACACACTCACTCTACAGGCACACACTCACTCTACAGGCGCACACTCTCACTACAGGCACACGCTTATTCTACGGGCACACACTCTACAGGCACACACTCACTCTACAGGCGCACACTCACTACAGGCACACACTTATTCTACAGGCACACACACTTTACAGGCGCACACTCTCACTACAGGCACACATTTATTCTACAGGCACACACTCTACAGGCGCACAATCTCACTATAGGCACACCCACACTACAGGCGCACACTCTCACTACAGGCACACACTCACTCTACAGGCTCACACTCTCACTACCGGCCCACTTTCTATAATGCACATTCGGGGTGTAAGACTGCAGCAGTCGAGATTCTGCACTTTATCAAAAAGGTAGAGTTTGAGGAAAGTGCCTCCAGTCCCCGGAAGTGAGCGATTCTGTCCTCAGCCAGTTAACCCTTTGGGCCCGACACCAGTTCCCATTCAGTGATTCCCATTCCCGGAGCTCCTGGCCGTCTCCTGCTCAACTTCCGACTATCTTTGCGGCCCATTCTGGGGATTTTGCGGCCACCTCCTGATCAGGACGGACCTGAAAATCCCCCAAATGTTGACACATTTAAACCAGTTTGCTGGCTGCGGTTTGTTAACCAGGAGCGAGAGGCACCGGGTGTGTCCCCACAGTACGGGCATCACATCCACATCACCCCGACACACTGCACTCGGAGTCAATCCTGCCCACCGGCTCCCACACACCCTCCCCTTCTCCCTCCCTGTGTGTGTGTGTGTCTCTATCTGTCTCTGTCTCTCTCCCTCTCTCTCTGTCCCTCTCTCTCTGTCTGTCTCTGTCTCTCCCTCTGTCTGTCTCTGTCCCTCCCTCTCTCTGTCCCTCTCTCTCTCTCTACCTCTCCCTCTCTCTGTCCCCCTCTCTTTCCCTCTCTCTGTCTCTGTCCCCCTCTCTTTCCCTCTCTCTGTGTCTCTCTCTCTCTCTCCCTCTCTCTGTCTCCCTCTCTTTCCCTCTCTCTCTCCCTCTCTCTGTCTCTCTCCCCGCCGACCGGGCGGCGAGTCTCGAGACTGAGCGGGTCTCAGGTGAGGATTCGCGAGGCCCGAGCGCCCCCGGCTCCGGCCGCAGCCCCTCCGCCCCCCGCCCGCTCCGGCAGGATGCGATTCACCGGGACCCGCCGCCTGTCCCGCGGCTCCAACACCCACAGGAGCCGGGCCGGGAGCTTCTTACCTGGAGCCCGCGGCTCTGAACTCCCCGGGCTGCGGAGCGGCGGAATGATCATCGCAGCAACTCGGCAACTGACGTCCCAGCCTGACATTTACCCTCTTACTGAGATAGAGGGAGGGGGAGGGAGAGAGAGAGGAGGGGGGGGGGGGAGGGAGGAAGAGGGAGGGTGAGAGAGGGGGAGGGAGGGAGAGAGAGGGGGAGGGAAGGAGAGGGGGGACAGAGAGGGGGAGGAGGAGGGAGAGAGATAGAGGGAAAGGGGAGGATGAGAGAGGGGGAGGGAGAGAGGGAAGAAAGAGAGGGGGAGGGAGAGGCAGAGAGATGGAGGGGAGGGAGAGAGAAGCAGAGAATTGGAGGGGAGGGAGAGAGGATGGAGAGAGAGGCAGAGACATTGAGGGGAGGGAGAGACGGAGGGGGGATGGAGGGAGGGGAGAGAGGGGGAGGAGGGAGGGAGAGACAGGGATGGTGGAGAGAGAGGGAGGGATGGGGTGGAGAGAGAGGGAGGGATGGGGGGAGAGAGAGAGGGAGGGATGGGGGGGAGAGAGAGGGGGAAGACAGGGAAGGAGGGAGAGAGGGTGGGGGACAGAGAGGGAGAGAGAGAGGGCGCGAGGGTGACAAGGAGGGGGAGAGAGGAAGGAGGATGGGGGAGGTGGGAGGGAGAGAGAGTGATGGGGGGAGAGAGGGAGGAAGGGAAGAGAGAGGGAGGAGAAGAGAGAGAGAGGGGGGGAGGGAGAGAGAACATAGGCCAAACGACCCCTCGAGCCTGCTCCGCCATTCAATACGATCGTGGCTGATCTGATCATTGTGTATCTGTAAAGCATGCACTCCCATGTTCTGCCACCAGGGAGTGCAACCCCTGAAGTCCCAAGGGATCCCAGCATCCCTTGGGAGCACTGTATATAAGCCGGCCCCTAAGGCCTGTTCCTCACTCTGGAGTGTCTTAATAAAGACTGAGGTCACTGTTACTTTAACCTCCCTGTGTGCAGTCTCATCTGTGTTCGGAACACAACAACTGGCGACGAGTATATGAATCCAACACAAAGATGCAGCAAACTGTGCGCCCCCTGGAGAAGTTCTCGGAGGGTGAGGACTGCGAAGCCTATGTCGAACAGCTAGACCAGTACTTTGTAGCCAACGAGCTGGACGGAGAAGAAGCGCTGCAAAAAGGGGAGCGGTCCTCCTCACGGTCTGTGGGGCTCCGACCTACAGCCTCATAAAGAATCATCTGGCTCCGGTGAAACCCACAGATAAGTCGTATGAGGAGCTGTGTACACTGGTTCGGGAGCATCTTAACCCGAGGGAGAGCGTGCTGATGGCGAGGTATCGGTTCTACACGTGCCAGCGATCTGAAGGTCAGGAAGTGGTGAGTTACGTCACCGAGCTAAGGCGACTTGCAGGACAATGTGAGTTTGATGGCTACCTGGAGCAAATGCTCAGAGACTTTTTTGTACTGGGCATTGGCCACGAGACCATCCTACGAAAACTTTTGACTCTAGAGACACCGACCCTCAGTTAGGCCATTGCGATAGCACAGGCGTTTAATCCACCAGTGATAACATCAAACAAATCTCTCAGCACACAAGTGCTAGCAATGTTCAGAAATTAACCTGGAACTGTGTTTGTGAGCAGAAATGTACAGGGCAGAAACCACGGGTCTGCAACTGCCAGCAGGCCTCAGGTGACCCAGATGACTCAGAATCCGCAACAAAGGATGAATGCAAGGCAATTCACACCTTGTTGGCGTTGTGGAGGCTTCCATTCAGCCTATTCATGCCGCTTCAAAGGGTATGTTTGCAAGAGCTGTGGAACAATGGGGTACCTCCAATGAGCATGCAGATGAGCTGCAAGCTCTGCAAAACCTGCTAACCACCACATGACAGAGGAAGATCGGTCCATGGTGGATCAAAGCAATTTCGAGCCTCAGAGAGAGGAGGCAGATGCTGAAGTACACGGGGTGCACACATTTTCGGCGAAATGTCCACCTATAATGCTAAATGTAAAATTGAATGGCTTACCCGTAGCCATGGAACTGGACACTGGCACTAGCCAATCCATCATAAGATATTTATGATGATATCAGTAAAAAGATGTTTGAGAGGCTGTGGTGCAACAAGGCACTCAGACCAGCCCTGAGCCCCATCCACACGAAACTGAGAATGTACACCAAAAGCTTATCACTGTCCTGGGCAGTGCCATGGTCAAGGTCACCTACGAGGGCACGGTGCACGAACTGCCACTCTGGATTGTCCCGGGCAATGGCCCCACAATGCTTGGAAGGAGCTGGCTGGGTAAAATCCACTGGAACTGGGATGACATCCGAGTGCTATCACATGTTGATGAGGCCTCATGTACCCAGGTTCTGAACAAATTTTCTTCCCTTTTTGAGCCAGGCATTGGAAACTTTTCTGGGGCGAAGATGCAGATCTACTTGGTCCCAGAGGCACGACCCATTCACCACAAGGCGCGAGTGGTACCTCACATGATGAGGGAGAGAGTGGAAATCGAGCTGGACAGGCTGCAACGCGAGGGCATCATCTCCCCAGTGGAATTCAATGAGTGGGCCAGCCCGATTGTTCCAGTGCTCAAAAGTGATGGCACGGTCAGGATTTGCGGTGATTATAAAGTAACTATTAATCGTTTCTCACTACAGGACCAATATCCGATACCTAAGGCAGACACCTATTTGCGACGCTGGCAGGAGGCAAGACATTCACCAAGCTCAACCTGACTTTGGCCTACACGACACAGGAGCTAGAGGAGTCTTCGAAGGGCCTCACCTGCATCAACACGCACAAGGGACTGTTCATCTACAACAGATGCCCGTTTGGAATTCGAACGGCTGCAGCGATCTTCCAGAGAAACATGGAGAGCCTACTCAAGTCGGTACTACGCACGGTGGTTTTTCAGGATGACATATTGGTCACAGGTCGGGACACCGTCGAGCACCTACAAAACCTGGAGGAGGTCCTCCAGCGACTGGATCGCGCAGGGCTGTGGCTGAAGAGGTCGAAATGCGTCTTCATGGCAACAGAAGTGTAGTTTTTGGGGCGAAAGATCGCGGCGGACGGCATTCGGCCCACAGACACCAAGACAGAGGCTATCAGGAATGCGCCCAGGCCACAGAACGTCACGGAGCTGCGGTCATTCCTGGGACTCCTCAACTATTTTGGTAACTTCCTACCAGAGTTAAACACCCTCTTAGAGCCCCTATATGTGTTATTGTGTAAAGGTGAGAACTGGGTATGTGGAAAAAAACAAGTAATTGCTTTTGAGAAAGCCAGAAACATTTTATGCTCCAACAAGTTGCTTGTATTGTATAACCCGTGTAAAAGACTTGTGCTAGCATGTGACGCATCGTCGTACGGAATCGGGTGTGTATTACAACAAGCTAACGTTGTGGGGAAGTTGCAACCTGTCGCCTATGCCTCCAGGAGCTTGTCGAAGGCCGAGAGGGCCTACAGCATGATTGAGAAAGAGGCATTAGCGTGTGTGTTCGGGGTAAAGAAAATGCATCAGTACCTGTTTGGCCTCAAATTTGAGCTGGAAACCGATCACAAGCCCCTCTGTTCGCTAAAAACAAGGAGATAAATACTAATGCCTCAGCCCGCATACAAAGGTGGGCACTCGCGCTATCAGCATATAACTATACCATCCGTCACAGGCCAGGCACCGAGAACTGTGCGGATGCTCTCAGTTGGCTACCATTGCCCACCACGGGGGTGGAAATGGCGCAGCCTGCAAACTTGTTGATGGTGGCGCAGCCCGCAGACTTGTTGATGGTCATGGAAGTGTTTTAAAATGATAAATCACCTGACACGGCCCACCAGATTAGGACTTGAACCAGCCAAGATCCTCTGCTGTTCCAAGTAAAAAACTGTGTACTGCATGGGAGCTGGGCCAGCATCCCCATTGAAATGCAAGAGCTAATCAAGCCGTTCCAGCGGTGAAAGGACGAGCTGTCCATTCAGGCAGACTGCCTGTTGTGGGGTAACCGCGTAGTGCTACCAAAAAGGGCAGGGAGACGTTCATCTCGGATCTCCACAGCACACACCCGGGTATAATAATGATGAAAGCGATAGCCAAATCCCACGTGTGGTGGCCCGGTATCGACTCTGACTTAGAGTCCTGTGTACGGCAATGCAGCGTGTGTGCTCAGTTGAGCAACGTGCCCAGAGAGGCACCACTAAGTTTGTGGTCCTGGCCCTCCAGACCATGGTCGAGGATCCATGTCGACTATGCTGGCCCGTTTCTCGGTAAAATGTTCCTGGTGGTGGTGGATGCTTTTTCAAAATGGATTGAATGTGAAATAATGTCGGGAAGCACCGCCACCGCCACCATTGAAAGCCTGAGGGCCATGTTTGCCACCCACGGCCTGCCTGACATACTGGTCAGTGACAACAGGCCATGTTTCACCAGTGCCGAATTTAAAGAATTCATGACCCGCAATGGGATCAAACATGTCACCTCGGCCCCGTTTAAACCAGACTCCAATGGGCAGGCAGAGCGGGCAGTACAGACCATCAAACAGTGCCTTAAACAAGTCACAGAAGACTCATTCCAAACCCACCTGTCCCGAGTACTGTTCAGCTTACCGCACGAGACCCCACTCGCTCACAGGGGTGCCCCCGGCTGAGCTACTCATGAAAATGACACTTAAAACCAGACTCTCGCTGGTTCACCCCAACCTGCATGATCAGGTAGAGAGCAGGCGGCAGCAACAAAATGTAAACGATCCTCGTGCCACTGTATCACGGGAAATTGATCTGAATGACCCCGTGTATGTGCTAAACTATGGACATGGTCCCAAGTGGATCGCGGGCACGGTGATAGCTAAAGAAGGGAGTAGGGTGTTTGTAGTCAAACTAGACAATGGATAAATTTGCAGAAAGCACCTGGACCAAACGAGGCTGCGGTTCACAGACTGCCCTGAACAACCCACAGCAGACACCACCTTTTTCGAGCCCACAACACACACCCAAAGGATCAACGACACCACCCCGGACCAGGAAATCGAACACATCACGCCCAACAGCCCAGCAAGGCCAGGCTCACCCAGCAGCCCTGCAGGGCCAACAACACGAGGGCACAGCCAACACACCAGAACAGACATTTGTACCGAGGCGATCCACCAGGGAAAGAAAGGCTCCCGACCGCCTCATCTTGTAAATAGTTTTCACTTTGACTTTGGGGGGGAGTGATGTTGTGTATCTGTAAAGCATGCACTCCCATGTTCCGCCTCCAGGAAGCGCATCCCCTGAAGTCCCAAGGGATCCCAGCATCCCTTGGGAGCACTATATATAAGCCGGCCCCTAAGGCCTGTACCTCACTCTGGAGTGTCTTAATAAAGACTGAGGTCACTGTTACTTTAACCTCCCTGTGTGCAGTCTCATTTGTGTTAGGAACACAACAACTCCACCTCCACCTTAGGACTCAGCTCCACCCGCTCCCCATAACCCCTTATTTCCTTATCGTTTAAGAGCAAGGGGGGAGGGTGAGAGGGGGAGGAGGGAGAGGGAGGGAAGGAGGATAGAGAGGGAGAGAGAGGGAGGGAGGGGGGAGAAAGAGGGAGGTAGTGAGGGGAGAGGGAGGGGGAGGGAGAGAGAGTAGGGGAGGAGTGGGAGAGGGGGAACGGGAGGAGAGGGAGGGGGAGAGAGAGGGGGCAAGAGAGGGAGGAGGGGGAGAGGGAGGGATAGAGAGGAGGGAGGGGGAGAGAGAAAGAGGGGGAAGAGAGTGGGAGGGAGAGGGGGATAGAGAGGAGGGAGGGGGAGAGAAAGGGAGGGGGAGAGAGAGGGGGAGGAGCAAGGGAGAGAGAGGGAAGGAGGATGGAGAGGGAGGGAGGGATGGCAAGAGGAAGGGATGGAGGGGAGAGAGAGGGAGGGGGAAAGAGAGGGGGCGGGAGGGGGAGAGAGGGAGGGGGAAAGAGAGGGGGCGGGAGGGGGAGAGAGAGAGGGGGGAGGAGCAAGGGAGAGAGGGAGTGGGGAGGAATGGGAGAGAGGGGGCGAGGGAAGGAGAGATTGCGGGAGAGAGAGGGAGGGGAGAGAGAGAGGGAGGGATGGGAGAGAGAGTGAGGGGGAGAGAGAGGGAGGGAATGGAGGGAGAGAGAGGAGGGAGGGGGAGAGAGCAAGAGGGAGGGGAGGAGGGAGAGAGAGAGAGGGGGGAGGGAGTGAGGGAGGGAGGATGGAGAGAGAAGGAAGGAGGGAGGGAGCGAGAGGGAGGGGAAGAGAGGGAGAGGAGGGAGGGAGTGAGAGGGCAAGGGATAGAGGGAGGGCAAGTGGGAGAGAGGGAGGGAGGGTGGAGTGAGAGGGAAGGAGTGAGGGAGGGAGGGAAGGAGGGAGAGAGAGTGAGGGAGGGGAGAGGAGAGATCGGAAGGGGAGAGTGAGGGAGGGAGGGAGAGAGAGGATGGGAGAGAAAGACTGGGGAAGGGAGAAAGAGGGAGACCGGGAGGCGGGAGGGAAGAGCAAGGGATAGGAGAGGAGAGAGTGAGGAAGGGAGAGAGTGAGGAAGGGAGAGAGCGAGAGAGAGAGTAGGAAGCGAAGCTAGAGAGAGGGAGGGAGGCTGGAGAGAGAGGGAGGGAGAGAAAGAGGAAGGGAGAGAGATGGAAGGGAGAGAGGGAGGGAGACAGAGGGGAGAGAGGGATGGGAAGGAGAGAGACTTGGGAGAGAGTGGGAGGGGGAGAGGGTGAGGGAGGGAAAGTAGGGAGGAGAAAGAGAGTGGGAGGGAGGCGGGATGGAGGGGTGAGCGGGAGGGAGGAGAGGGAGAGGAGAGAGAAGGAGGGAGGGGGGAGAGGGGGAGGGGAGAGAGAGAGAGCCAGGGAGGGGGAAGAGAAAGAGAGTGAGGGTGGGAAGCGGTGAGAGAGAGAGGATGGGCGGGGAGGGCGAAAGGGAGGGAAGGAGGGGAGGGAGGGAGAGTGGGAAGGATGAAGAGAGAGGGAGGAGTGGGAGGGAAGGAGGGGGAGACCATGGAAGGTGCGAGTGAGGGAGGGAGGGAGAGAGTGAAGGTGGGAGGGGGAGAGAGTGAGGGGGATGGGGAAGAGAGGGAGAGAGAGAGAGAGTGGTCAGGAGGGAGGGAGAGAAGAGAGAGGGATGGGAGAGGAGAGAGAAAGGGAAAGAGAGTGGGTCGGAGGGAGGGAGAGAGCGAGGGAGGGAGAGGAAAAGAGAGAGAAGAAGGGAGAGAGAGTTGGGAGGGAGACAGAGGGAGGGGAGAGAGCTAGAGAGAGGAAGGAAGGGAGAGGGGGAGGGAGAGCTCAGGGGAGAGAGGGTTGAGAGAGAGAGTTGGGAGAGATGGGGAGGGAGGCGGGATGGAGGGAGAGAGGGAGGAGAGAGTAAGAGGGAGGAAGGATAGAGGGGGAAAGGGGGAAAGACAGAGAGACAAAGAAAGAGAGAGAGAGGAGTGATTGAAGGAGGGGGAAATAGAGAGGAAGGGTGGGAAGTAGGGAAAGAGAGAGGGAGGAAGGGAGACAGAGGGAGGCGGACAGTGTGGGAGACTGAGGGGGAGGGAGAGAGGAGGGGAGAAGGAAGGAGGGAGGGAGAGATAGGGAGGGACAGAGGGAGCAAGAGAGGCAGAGAGGGAGAAAGAGGGAGGGGGAGGAATATAAAGGGGAGAGCGAGAGGAAGGGATGGAGAGGAGATAGAGGGAGAAAGGGAGAATAGGTGGGAGGGAGGGAAGGAGTGTGAGAACATAAAACCATAAGAAACAGGAGCAGGAGTCGGCCATTTGGCCCCTCGAACCTGCTCCACCATTTAATAAGATCACGGCTGATATGATCTTCCCAAAACCTTTCACGCCTTTATCGTTTAATAATCTGTCTATCTCTGCCTTAAATATATTCAATGACCCAGCCTCCACAGCTCTCTGGGATGGAGAATTCCACAGATTTACAACCCTCTGGGAGAAGAAATTCCTCCTCATCTCAGTTCTAAATGGGCGGCCTCTTATTCTTAAACTATGCTCCCGAGTTCTAGGTTCCCTGGAGGAAGAGAGAGAAGGTACGGCGATAGGGAGGGAGGGAGGGAGGGAAATAGGCGGGAGCGAAGGAGAGAGAGAGGAGTGAAAGAAAGGGGAGCAAGGGAGAGA